>NC_137102.1:2068071-2168071 GCF_949357685.1 Gobio gobio | reverse complement strand
TCATGAAACATACACCTATCTGGGCCATAGATTCAACATTGCAGGTGAGTGGGGTGAACAGGTGCAGGAGTTATCCTGTGCCTTTAAGAACAGGATCGATCTGATCGACTCCTCCCCCCTACCTGTAGTCATGAAGCTGGAGGCCATTAGAGAAGTGGCTCTGGCAAAGATACAACACCTCTTTGCAAACATTCACATCCCACAAAATGTCCTACGGGACATGAATAATAAAACAGTTGAGGCCGTTAGGAAATGGCTGGGACTGAATTCTCATTCCACCAGGGACATAATCTTCCTCACACTCAAGGAAGGGGGTCTGGGGGTCCCAAATGTGGAATGGACCTATTCCACTATAAGACTAGTACATCTCATCAGCATGCTCAACAACGATGATGCTGCAGTCAGAGAGCTAGCCAGAGCTTCCCTCTTACTGGACCTTAGGAAGAGAAAGGTCCCTTTGGCCACAGGCAACCAAGACAGCTTCCTAGGCTTCAGGAGGAAGAGCAATGGGAAACTGGACACACAAGCTGCAGGTTTCGGAGTTCGTTCAGACTGGCCAGACCTAAACGATCTGTGTAACAGACTAGCAGTTAAACTACAGTGGACACAAAGCAACTCACACACTGCACCTGAGGTGTCTGACGCAGTGGTCACAGATCCATCTATTACTGCGGAGGCCACAGTCTGCCACAACGAGACACAACACACACTACAGAGCACAACAGCAAGAAAAGCCTTACTGAACATCAGACAGATGGACACAAAACAACACTGGACTGGACTGAGAATGCAGGGAAAGTTGGCATGTCTTGACTCTGCTGACTCTACCTCTCACTCTGTGTCCAGAAATGCTGCACTAGGGGAGGATATCCTCTGCTTCACTGTGAAGGCCAGACTACAGGTGCTGCCAACCAGATACACTCTAGCATTATGGTACCCTCAGAATCATCATCCACACTGTATAATGCACTCTAACTCTGAACATCTGGAATCAGTTGCTCATATTGTGAATGGGTGTAATATGTACAAGGGATTATACACAGCACGCCATGACCGTATTGTTGATCTTATTGCCAGTTCTGTTCAGGACATATTTCCAAAAAACATACCGATGTATAAACACTCACGAGTGACACCAGACTGGTTCAACAGCTCTGAAGATGTGTTCTGTAATATCCCTAACAGCCCTGATGTTGTGTTGGTGGATATGGATAGAAAGGAGGTGCTAGTCCTTGAAATAGGCTGTGTATATGATTTGTATATGGACATAGCCTTTTTAGAAAAAATGACTAAATACCAACCCCTCCTTGCTAAGATCAGTGACCTGGGCTATGCATGTAAGTTTGCGGTATTGATATTTGGCAGCCTGGGACATGTCCACAAACTGACTGTTAGTGGACTAAGACTGGCAGGGCTACCAAAAGGACAGGCTAAACAGCTGGCAAAGTTCTGCTCTATATCAGCTGTGATGGGCAGCCTTGCTGTGTGGCGGAGGAGATGTTTTATGTACCCTTAAATGTCAAAGCTGTTACCTCTGAGAATATTTGAATCCTTTCTGTACGAAATTTGATTGGCGGATTCAAATAAAGAAATTAGTGTGTGTGTGTGTGTGCGTGTGTGTGTGTGTGTGTGACGGATAACCGCTTCTGTCCGGCCTGGACTCTCACAGGGAGCCGGAGTTCATCAGGCAGGAAACGCTTCACCATCAGTAGCAGAATAATAGAAGATCACCTGCGTTTCATGACAAATAATGTGAAGTTGTGATCTGACAGTTCTTCATTTATACCAACATCACACACACACACACACACACACACACACACACACACACACACACACACACACACACACACACACACACACACACACACACACACACACACACACACACACACACACACACACACACACACACACTCAATCACTCACACACACACACACACACACACACACACACACACACACACACACACACACACACACACACTCAATCACTCACACACACACACACACACACACACACACACACTCAATCACTCACACACACACACACACACACACACACACACACACACACACACACACACACACACACACACACACACACACACACACACTCAATCACTCACACACACACACACACACTTCTTTAGTGACATTGTTGATCTTGTGTCTAAAAACACAACGCCAGCACCGCAGACGGCTCCTGTAACCCGTTACATCTCCACATCTCCACCTCTCCACATCTCCACCTCTCCACATCTCCACCTCTCCACATCTCCACATCTCCACATATCCACCTCTCCACATCTCCACCTCTCCACATCTCCACATCTCCACATCTCCACCTCTCCACATCTCCACCTCTCCACCTCTCCACCTCTCCACATCTCCACATCTCCACATATCCACCTCTCCACATCTCCACATCTCCACATCTCCACCTCTCCACCTCTCCACATCTCCACCTCTCCACATCTCCACCTCTCCACATCTCCACCTCTCCACATCTCCACCTCTCCACCTCTCCACATCTCCACCTCTCCACCTCTCCACATCTCCACCTCTCCACCTCTCCACCTCTCCACCTCTCCACATCTCCACATCTCCACATCTCCACATCTCCACATCTCCACCTCTCCACCTCTCCACATCTCCACCTCTCCACCTCTCCACCTCTCCACATCTCCACCTCTCCACATCTCCACCTCTCCACATCTCCACCTCTCCACATCTCCACATCTCCACATATCCACCTCTCCACCTCTCCACATCTCCACCTCTCCACATCTCCACATCTCCACCTCTCCACCTCTCCACATCTCCACCTCTCCACATCTCCACCTCTCCACCTCTCCACCTCTCCACATCTCCACCTCTCCACCTCTCCACATCTCCACATCTCCACCTCTCCACATCTCCACCTCTCCACCTCTCCACCTCTCCACATCTCCACCTCTCCACCTCTCCACCTCTCCACATCTCCACCTCTCCACCTCTCCACATCTCCACATCTCCACATCTCCACCTCTCCACCTCTCCACCTCTCCACATCTCCACCTCTCCACATCTCCACCTCTCCACCTCTCCACATCTCCACATCTCCACCTCTCCACCTCTCCGCATCTCCACATCTCCACATCTCCACATCATTTGTATTAGTTTTGAGCCTACGCTTTATTTTTCAGTTATGCAATTTTATTTAGTTTCTGCTCTTGATTGTTTAATAAATATAATTTTTTTATTAAAGTGGACGTGCCTTTTGTGTTTAAGAGTAAAAGCTTTAAGTTAATCGTCTATTTGTGTCTCAACCGTGAAGCTGAGCTGATCCTGTGTTCACAGAGCGGCTGAAATTATCATGTCTGTCAATTATTATAATACATATGACTAAAACAATTGTCTAAATTATGTTGCATATTCCTCAAAAGTTCTTGTGATGATATCACTAGTTTCCACTAGGGATGCAACTCTACAGTTAGTCCACGGTTCCATACACACCTCGGTTTTTAACCATGAATTTCAGTTCGGTTCTGATGGCTTGTCACATCAGTTTTTACTATTCTATTCTTAAGCGACAGGAACAGAAAGAGGTTAAAAAAAAGTTAAAAATTATTGCAATACTCTTTCTTTCTTTTACTTAAAAGAATTGAAAAACCTTACTTAAACTTAAAACTTTACTTTAAAAAACACATTCCTAGTGTATTGTATAATATAAAATATATATATATATATATATATATAAGATTTACAGTGGCAGCTCAGAGCTGTACAGCAGCATTTAAGTATGAGATTGATTGAATGAATAAATGTACATTATGAAATTAACACTAAACAAGCACAATAAATGCTGCAGAAAGTGTATTGTAAACTAATGTACTAAATGAAGCCTCGTTGTACAGTTACTTTTTATAAAACATGCCTTATTTTATCAAAGGTTCTATTTCAGTTAGTGTAGGCTCATTTTGAAAATGTAAGCAGTTACTTAAGACAAGTGCAAACTGGGTGCTTAATGCAAATGTATTCTAAAGTCCTATTCACAAAAGGAATGGATGGTTAGACGGATGGATGCCCATCAATGCAAACTTTCCATGAATTCTGTGCCATCTGGCTGTCGCGATGATCCCTCATGGAATGGTCATAAATGTGCCGGTACTGACGCACCAGCTCGGACAAAGTCGCCTCAAAATCGTACATCTTCGGATGCGGAGGTGCGCGCGGTGTTACAAAAAATGCGCTGCGCACTGCCAGGCGAAATGGGGTCTTGCGGAGCCAACGCGCGAGACCGACCCCTCCGCGTTGACGTCATTTTTGCCGCGCGCACCCTCGCGCTCTTGCGGCCGCGGCGAGTATAAACAAGGCTTTAGAGGTGAACTGTCCCTTTAAGGACGGCGTGTTCACTATAGGCTGCGCTACTGTCACTTTAAGACCTGCACGCATCTAATATACAGACACACACCGACTTTACTTTAGACATAACCGACTGTGTTTATGTTAACCGTGTGTGTATTTGACAGTATTAGCGCAGTTAGACGACTACTTAGTCCAGTAATCACGTGTTTGACAGGAGTTTAGTGCGCGCGCTCAGCTCATGTTAAAACCGCGCATAATCACGCAAATTAAATGTTTAAACGGCAAAGGCTTTAAAACGCATGCAAATAATGAGCTTTGGTCATTGTGAATATCTATAGTGTTTCGTGAGTATAACTCCACCACTAACCTGTGATGTGAATGTATGTCGTGTTGTTCAGTATTGGGATGGAGGAGGCAAATGATAGAATGTGTAGAAAAATAATTAATTAAATGCAAAACCAAGCGCGTATTGAACCGTGAATGCCGTACCGAACGATTATATTGAGAATTGTGGCATCACTAGTTGACAAAGTACTATATTTTGGGAAATCATAAGCTGTGATATTGCGCAGGTGCTCGTGATGCAAAGCTGTCAGAGACAAAATAATCAGCTCAAAAAACATTTAATATTCTGCAAATAGCCTACTAGTTTATGTTTATTTATAATTCATTTATCAAGTGCTGCGCACAGTGCAAAGCTAATTCATTGTTACGCTTTTTTTCCTAACGTCATTTTTAGTCAAAAATTTCAGGACGAAACAAGATTTTCTTTGGTTGATTACAGCCCTAGTTTGGTGTCAAGACGTTTTTTTGAATCTTTGCAGGAAAACACCTCTTATTCACTGACCACACTTCTCTTCCCTGCCATGTTTTCATCACTTCCTTGAGTGTATTTTAGCTGCGTCTCTCGAGCTGATTCTCTGAAGGGTATTTTTTTTGTTCTTCTTCTGATTTTACTTTCTTGAAACAGTTGGTGCTGAGGCCAACCACAGATTGAGGCCCTTGGATGGGCCGCACATGCTCTCATTGGATAGTGAGGCAAAGTGTGTCTCCGCGCACACATATCTGACACTTATTTCCTCCCAGAAAGCCTAGCAGCAACCCAGAATCCAGGAAGTGGTGGCTCAGCAGTGGACGTCATGCTGCTCGCGGAGAGCGAAGAGAGACGTTTGCTCAGCATGTTTCTTCACGGCGATCTCAGGGACGGCGTCGTCATTATGCTCGGATAACTTGGTTAGATCCAGCCTAGCTCATCGAGACGATGATGATGCTAGTGTTTGAAACGGACTGATTGATTTCTTGATATTGTTGAGCTTCTCTGTCCTCATGAGTTTACCACGGAAGGAGGAACAGAACAGGAACCCGGCTCGCTGTTCGCCTGGCCGCTGGCGTATCCTCAGCAGACCTTGGCTGAAGCACCGCTCCAATTCGGCCCCTGAGGAGCCCATGCTCCACAGAAGGACCCTGGCTGGCACACAGAGCTTGCCGTGGTCCAGAAGCAGCAGATGTATGGCCCCCATCTCCAGGGTCCACAGTCTCCCGGAGCCCCATAGGGTCACCAGCCGCGGGGTTCTCCTGGAGCACGCTCACCTTCAGAGGGACTGGAGATCTCGCAGCTCGGCCCCTTATGGAAGATCCACATCTGAACCGGGGAATGGGAGCCGTGTGGAGACTCCGCCGCTGAGGCGGGCCCCGAGCGCTCAACCGTTCTCTGGGATTCTACTGTCCATGTCAAGACGGATCGGCCAGATTTTAAATGCCTCTTCTGAGCCGGCTGTCGGACAACTTTCAGATGACGGTAGGAAGTTTGATCAGTGCAACGTTTACACTAGATCATATTTGACTTTCATTTCAATGTACGTAAATATATTATCACTTCGTGGTCATTTATTCACCCTCATTTTCTGTCTTGAAAGATGAAATGGACTAGTTTTGTTTACCGTAAGAGCAATAAAAACATGAGGTTTTCGAAACGATCCCTTTAAGTGCAGCCTCCACATTGATTTGTTTAACATTTGGTTCAGGCGTTGGACTGGTTGAGCTCTGATTTGGTCAGATGTACTGGTTTGACTAACTTCAGGAAGCCTAATGAGATTTTCAGATGTTTAAGCCAGTCATATCGAGTCAGTGAAGGTGAAATTACACTTGATCCTTCGATAGAGAAATGTAAGCGATTGGGCAATCTTGTGTTTCCCCAGTGTAGGTGTTGCTTGATTATCAGCATGTGCTGCTGGAGACTAATCTCATTTGTGGACCAGTAAACACTCACTTGAAGCTGTGGAGATGGTGGCTTAAAGGGATAGTTCACCCCTAAAATGAAAATTCTGTCTTTGTTTACTCACCCTCAAGTTGTTCCCTGTATGAGTTTCTTTGTTCTGCTGAACACAAAAGAAGATATTATGAAGAATGTTTGTAACCAAGCAGAGAGAGCAACCATTGACTACTATAGTAGGGGAAAAAACACTATAGTAGTCAATAGTTGCTCTCTCTGCTTGGTTACAAACATTCTTCATAATATCTTGTGTTCAGCAGAACAAAGAAACTTGAAGGTCAGTAAATGATGACAGAATTTTCATTTTTGGGTGAAGTTCTTTAGAAACATCTTTAAGCTTCCCACATCCTCTCTTTAAATGTTATTTAAGACATATTTGTTTGACTATTTACGAAAGGACCATAATATATCAAACCCACAGATCTGAATATTAATGAATTCAGTTTGAGATTTGAAGGGATAGTTCACCCAAAAAATCTAATTGTCATTTACACACTCGTACTATTCCAAACCCATGAGACTTTTGTTCACATTTGAGTTTATTAATAAAAACCTGAGATGTGTTTGTCCATCCACCAAAGCTTTGATGGTTCCTAAGAATTTTGTGAAGTATTGAGCAATTTTTAATCCAAGTCTTCTGAAGTTTTATATGAAATCGCTCTGGCTCTGATCGAGATTAAAGGTGCAATAGGTGATCTCTAGAGCTGTGGTCCTCTCTTTTTTTCATGAGAGTCACTGAAAGGACAAAATCAATAGGAGAGCCACTTTTACCGCAAAGTATTAAAAGTTACATCCAGTTTTAAATAGCATGTCTGTCATCCCTGAACACACAATATGCAATGCAATAAATACAAAGATGGATCGATAGAGGGTATGCATAATATATTTTTAATGCAAACTTTCTTTTTAACCTTGTTATTTTTTTCTACATTAGATTTATACAAAATGAGTTTTCGTGTGTATATGATACTCACTATAACGTGTTATATGCATTCACTGTTTTCCTCACCAGCCACTGTGGCTAGAGGTTTTCCAGAGTTACACTCAGCATTTTCACTGGCCACAATTTTGCTGTTTGGAAATTACATTATATATGATTAAAGTTGACTTTGGCATGCTTAAATTACTTGATTGTGAGTCATTTTACTTGATTTAGAAGATTTAAAACCCTTTCAAATGCAGTGACCACCCAAATCAAGACTACAGTGTTTATCAGCTGGTGTGTGTGCAGGTGGGCAATATGAGAAATGTGATATGATATGAGTTATTTTTGTTTGGCTGTATAAAAGAACAAATAAGCAAATTACAAAATTACAAAAAAATTCAGATACAGTAGGTTTTTTTAATATGTATACATGTTAATATCTGTAGTTGTTTGATTAACATTAATGACAGACAGGTGTTTAATTGGGCTGCTGAATGCATGGACGTTATATTCTGACACATATCCAGTTTTTACCCACCTGTTTATGTACACTTAAGCCATAACGACTGTACTCCACACGATGGACATTTGGACGTCTGTGTGCGCGTGAATTTGACTGTTCAGGCCAGGAGAACCAATCACGCGTGTGACAGAGAGAGCGCTTCTGTTGTGTGTCATTCAGCGAGATTACGCCTTCCCGCCTTCAATAACTGCTAATTATTTGTGATATGACCGTCTTGGCATTTTATTTGGCTGAATGCTGAAATTATATTCAACCCGCCAAAGTGGCTGCCTTACCCGCCACAGCTGAAATCTACCCGCATTTGGCGGGTGTTAATGTCAAGCCCTGTATGCAACATTAGATTTATACGCCAAAATGAGTTTTCACGTGCATATGATACTCACTATAACGTGTTAAATGCATCTAACTAGGGCTGCACGATCAATCGAACCGCAATCGTGATTTGGCTTATGTGCGATTATGAAAGAGCAAAGGCTGCGATTTTAATGAAATAAATAAATGCCCAGCGTGTTAGTGAAGAGCGGCTCTGTGATCACTGCTCCGCCTGAAAGCACTGAGTTTGAGCTGTCAAACATCTTCACAAACTAGTAATATGTTACTAGTACAACAAAATACAACGTTTTATAACGCGTTTTAACTCTATAGTCAGTCGAGTGTTTATGAGCTGATGTCTATACAGTAATAAAGTTTATGTCAATCAGCACTGCATACTTTGCGCACAGAAACTATTCTCGTCTTCATAAAGTTATTGTAGAGCCGCTGTAGTGAGATGGACTTTGTAACTTTAGTCTTTAGTGTCTTTTAAGGGTCTTGAGAGTGTAAAGTTGAGCCAATGGAGGCCTTTCAGAGCATCAGATTTACACTAAAATATCTTCATTTGTGTCTGAAGATGAACGGAGGTCTGACGGGTGTCCAACCACATGAGGGTCAGTCATTAATGACACAATTTACATTTTTGGGTGAACTAACCCTTTAAGAGCTGGAAAGACCGTCAGCACTGGCATGGACGTAAGGACAGAGCAAGTTTAAACATCTTTTCTAGTCTATATTTCCATCTTGTATTGCCGCAGTTTTGGGTATTTTTCGAATATAAATGATTTGTAGTAGAGCAGACACTGAGTTTTTAATGGATTATTCTGTGTTAAACTGACGTGTGTGGTTTGTTCAGAGACCGTCGTGCTCATAAATGTACTAAAAATAGACGTTTTAAATGTTTTGGCACTTTGATGTTATATAGAGTTATATTTAAAAAATGCATCAAGGTGCCCTCAACTCTCAATATTTTAATATCTGTGTGTTATTGGTTGTCTTCCACTTTTACACAGCCATTTTTAGAGACTTTAGAGGCGTGAATGACCTGGACACCTTTCATGACACTTTCTAATGGGTTTGGAACGACATGAGGAGGAATAAACAATGACAACATTTTCATTTTTGGGTGAACTATCCCTTTAATGATACCAACCTTTTTGTCTTTGATGGCCAACAGCGGCCCCATGGAATGACATGCTAAAGGAATGAAAGATTTGTGCTAAAGGAATGAAAGATTTGTGCTAAAGGAATGAAAGATTTGTGCTAAAGGAATGGAAGATTTGTGCTAAAGGAATGAAAGATTTGTGCTAAAGGAATGAAAGATTTGTGCTAAAGGAATGGAAGATTTGTATGTTTCTCTAGTGGGGTTAGTAAGTGGTGAGCGTTGACTCTGCATTAACTGCATTAGCGTTCGCAGGTGAAATGGAAAACCATGCTTCTCACTATCTGAAAAAACACCTTTTCCTCTTTTAGATTCACTTCCTGCTTTCCAACGTATTGCTCAACTTCCCGTCACCATTAACATAAATGCTAATGAGCTGTCCTGTAAAGGCGAATGCATGGCTTTGGTTCGCGGCTGAAGCGAGGGCACGCGTTCCCTTTGAGCTCTGATGGAGGAATGATGGCTTTGAGTCGACACTCCTCAGGGTCTCAGCAGGAGTTTGACCCCCTCCTAAGTCCAGCCATTACAACTTTTCCCTCCATTCCCTTAGAAATGTGGAAGCAGCTCACTCGCGTCCTTTTGTATGCTAATAAACGCTCCTGCAAAGACACAAAGACCGCGGGCTCGCCACCTTTTGGCCGGATTACCCTTTGAAAGGCCCTGCAGAAAGGGCCAGAGTGAAAGCTCTTTCTCTACCTTCAATAAAGCCCATTTCCGTGTTAAAGTGTGATGTGGAAAGAGCTTTGTGGCAGTAGTAAGCAGAGCTCTGGTCATGTGTGAGCTGAATGTGCTTCAGATAACCTTCTTCTGTCAGGCTGATGTTCCCCTGAGAGTCGGCACACAAACCTTTGCCTCTCTGTGTGTTGAGAACCAGAGCGAGCGGGAACAGTGGAGACACGAAATCCTGAAGGGTGGAAAATACGGCTTAAATAAATGAATATTACCAGTCCCTCTCGATATTCACTCATACCAACAGCGCTTACACTTTACTCAGGATCCAATTCTCACATAGCATTACTATGATATTGTCTGTTTATTAGTACTTACTTATAAAATTCAGCATGATCATATTCACATCCATTAAAGGTGCAGTGTGTAAGTTTTAGCAGCATCTAGTGGTGAGGTTGTGAATTGCACTCCTCCCTTCAGAGAGAAGCTACGGTGGCCCACACAGGACAAACATTCGAGACCGCAGAGAGTAGCTAGTGCTCTGTAGAGAAGTTTGTCCCTTTAGGGCCACTGTAGAAACATGGCGGCACAAAATGGCGTCTCCACTGTAAGGGACCCGCGGTGTGTGTAGATAGAAACGCCTCATTCTAAGATCATAAACACACAACGGTCTTTACACACCACTGAGAACAGAGTTATGTGTGTTATAACTACCTTATACGCATAAATTAGGAGTTTGAGGCAATAAGTCATAGTTAATTGTGAGAATTAGATCCTAATCTAAAGTGAGACTGTAACTTTACTTAACATATCATTCCTTAAGCAAGAAAAAGACAGGATACAAAATTTGACTATTTAGACAGCAAAACAGCCTTTTTGTTATTATTATATACTATTAAATGCAATGGCACAAATTAAATAATTAAATGTATATTTTTTTTAAACATATCCCTTCCTTAAAGGGCACATATTATGCCCCTTTTAAAGAGATATATAAATCTCTGGTGTCTCCTGAATGTGTGTGTGAAGTTTCAGTTCAAAACACCCTCAGAAACATCCAACATTTCTCACAGACAAACACGAGACGAAAATCAAAACCAGCTTTGAGTGACAAAAACTATGACTAATCTCTATTGTCATTTTCGGTCAGCATTCGGTCTTAAAGTGACAGCAGTCCATTAACCTGCTTCCATTTGTGCTCTTAATATTAATCAAACAACAAAAGACAGAGAAAATCACCTCTTTAGTTTTAATAAGGATTCATTATATTTATTATACATTCATTATTTAATCCATATTTAATCTATAAGGAATGTTGTTATATAGAATGCATATCATTCATTGTGTTCTTCTTTAGGACGAGTAGTTTTATTTAATTGTTACGTAATATTTGTTTATGTCACAGCAGTTAAATCTGTGTCTGTATTGCATGTTTAAACTTAAATATCACTCATATTAATAGGTTAATACAGTAGATGATTTATCCAGGAGTATATAATGGGTTTGGACATTTTAGAGAAATTCTTAATGCATTACAATTTAACTAAACCCATTAGTGTGTGTGTGTGTGTGTGTGTGTGTGTGTGTGTGTGTGTGTGTGTGTGTGTGTGTGTGTGTGTGTGTGTGTGTGTGTGTGTGTGTGTGTGTGTGTGTGTGTGTGTGTGTGTGTGTGTGTGTGTGTGTGTGTGTGTGTGTGTGTGTGTGTGTGTGTGTGTGTGTGTGTGTGTGTGTGTGTGTGTGTGTGTGTAGTGTAGAGAACAAGTTCTAACATCCTGTTGAGTTTTCTGATTAGTATTTTTCTTTATAAAAAAAAATAGATTTATTGTAGCAACCTGTGCACTTTCTGAAGATTTTTTTGCACTGTGAATTTGCACTTTCAGTTCTGTTTTTGAATAAAGGATTGGAAATGAATGGGTTTTTAAAAATCCGATTAATCGAGTAATCGAAAAAATAATCGACAGATTAATCGATTATTAAAATAATCGTTAGTTGCAGCCCTAGTCTAGATGGTGATTATGATTGTTGAGGTCAAACATTTATAATGCATATGTGTTATCTAATTTGTTTTAAAAAGAAATTTGATCAAATTATATCACAGTGCCATACAATAATAGTGCTGTAGGCCTGAGGCTCCTCTGGAGTGAGGGATGAGGGAGAGAGATGCAAATGTCCCAGCCCTGCTGACGACAGCTTATTTAAATAAAGTCTGTCCATCACCTGACAGAGGCTGGACTGAGAGAAGCTCCGCCTCCTCCTGGAGCTGCTTCAGCTCGCGCTGCACGTGACAGATGTGCTCAATGCACACACATTTAAAGAAGTGAAAGGGATTTTCTTCACCACTGTTTTTACAACAGCAAAGACATTCCAGTGCTTGCAGAGTCTAGTTAGACACGTCTAATACATGGCACAATAACGCAAGTGATTCCAATTCAAACGCAGTCAAAATTTTATTAATAAGTACATTAAGTTCCTGGTGTCCGATCGAGCCTGTGTGCAGATGTTTAGAGTTGCTCAGCTGGAGTAGAGGCGGAGTAGAGGCGGAGTAGAGGCGGAGTAGAGGCGGAGTAGAGTCGAGAGTAGAGTCGAGAGTAGAGTCGAGAGTAGAGTCGAGAGTAGAGTCGAGAGTCGAGTCGAGAGTAGAGTCGAGAGTCGAGTCGAGAGTCGAGTCGAGAGTCGAGTCGAGAGTCGAGTCGAGAGTCGAGTCGAGTCGAGAGTCGAGTCGAGAGTCGAGTCGAGAGTCGAGTCGAGAGTAGAGTCGGGAGTAGAGTCGAGAGTAGAGTCGAGAGTAGAGTCGAGAGTAGAGTCGAGAGTAGAGTCGAGAGTAGAGTCGAGAGTAGAGTCGAGAGTAGAGTCGAGAGTAGAGTCGAGAGTAGAGTCGGAGTAGAGTCGAGAGTAGAGTCGAGAGTAGAGTCGAGAGTAGAGTCGAGAGTAGAGTCGAGAGTAGAGTCGAGAGTAGAGTCGAGAGTAGAGTCGAGAGTAGAGTCGAGAGTAGAGTCGAGAGTAGAGTCGAGAGTAGAGTCGAGAGTAGAGTCGAGAGTAGAGTCGGAGTAGAGTCGGAGTAGAGTCGAGAGTCGAGTCGAGAGTCGAGTCGAGAGTCGAGTCGAGAGTCGAGTCGAGAGTCGAGTCGAGAGTCGAGTCGAGAGTCGAGTCGAGAGTCGAGTCGAGAGTCGAGTCGAGAGTAGAGTCGAGAGTAGAGTCGAGAGTAGAGTCGAGAGTAGAGTCGAGAGTAGAGTCGGAGTAGAGTCGGAGTAGAGTCGAGAGTCGAGTCGAGAGTAGAGTCGAGAGTAGAGTCGAGAGTCGAGTCGAGAGTAGAGTCGAGAGTAGAGTCGAGAGTAGAGTCGAGAGTAGAGTCGAGAGTAGAGTCGAGAGTAGAGTCGGGAGTAGAGTCGGGAGTAGAGTCGAGAGTAGAGTCGAGAGTAGAGTCGAGAGTAGAGTCGAGAGTAGAGTCGAGAGTAGAGTCGAGAGTAGAGTCGAGAGTCGAGTCGAGAGTCGAGTCGAGAGTCGAGTCGAGAGTCGAGTCGAGAGTCGAGTCGAGAGTCGAGTCGAGAGTCGAGTCGAGAGTCGAGTCGAGAGTCGAGTCGAGAGTAGAGTCGAGAGTAGAGTCGAGAGTAGAGTCGGAGTAGAGTCGGAGTAGAGTCGAGAGTCGAGTCGAGAGTCGAGTCGAGAGTAGAGTCGAGAGTCGAGTCGAGAGTCGAGTCGAGAGTCGAGTCGAGAGTCGAGTCGAGAGTCGAGTCGAGAGTAGAGTCGAGAGTCGAGTCGAGAGTCGAGTCGAGAGTAGAGTCGAGAGTAGAGTCGAGAGTAGAGTCGAGAGTAGAGTCGAGAGTAGAGTCGAGAGTAGAGTCGAGAGTAGAGTCGAGAGTAGAGTCGGAGTAGAGTCGGAGTCGAGTCGAGAGTCGAGTCGAGAGTCGAGTCGAGAGTCGAGTCGAGAGTCGAGTCGAGAGTCGAGTCGAGAGTCGAGTCGAGAGTCGAGTCGAGAGTCGAGTCGGAGTAGAGTCGAGAGTAGAGTCGGAATAGAGCTTCGGTTTGAGTGAGCTGATCAACGGTGGCGTGCCGTCTCAGAGCTGCTTCACTGGTGATGTGAATTATGAATGAGCACTCTCCTGTCACTGTGATGACACACACACACACACACACACACACACACACACACACACACACACACACACTGCCCCTAAACCTACCCATCACACACACACACACACACACACTGCCCCTAAACCTACCCATCACACACACTGCCCCTGCCCCTAAACCTACCCATCACACACACACACACACACACACTGCCCCGGCCCCTAAACCTACCCATCACACACACACACACACACACACACACACTGCCCCGGCCCCTAAACCTACCCATCACACACACACACACACACACACACACTGCCCCTGCCCCTATCCATCACACACACACACACACACACACACTGCCCCTGCCCCTACCCATCACACACACACACACACACACACACACACACACACACACACACACACACACACACACACACACTGCCCCTACCCATCACACACACACACACACACACACACACACTGCCCCTACCCATCACACACACACACACACACACACACACACACACACTGCCCCTACCCATCACACACACACACACACACACACACACACTGCCCCTACCCATCACACACACACACACACACACACACACACACACACACTGCCCCTACCCATCACACACACACACACACACACACACACACACACACTGCCCCTACCCATCACACACACACACACACACACACACACACACACACACACACACACACACACACACACTCAGTGTAATTCTGCTGTAGGGAAATGACCTGAAAGGCCAGCTTTTATATTTCTAAATGAAGAGAAAGTAAATCCATTAAACAGCAGGTGTTCTTTGTCTCTAGCATGGCCTAGATTTCTTTATAATATAATATAAATTATAAGTTAAAATGTGACTTTTTTCAGCTCTGCAGCATATTTTGAATTTTTTTGAGAACTAGGCATATCTGAATTTAAAAGAGCGCCCACATACACTGAAAATGGTCTCATTTGACAGAAAACACTCACAGCGGTGGAATATTGCATATTCTGTTGTGCTTATTCACAATTTTATGGTTAACGCATATAAAGTCATATTTTGATATATTTAAATCTGGAATTGTAATTTTGTCCCTTCAGGAAGTGTCTGATGATTCCAGTAGGTGTCAGTAAACAGGGGAAAAATAATCTTCTTTAAATCTCCTTCTAAAATAAAGTTATTGAGATGAATCTGTCCAAATGGTCTAATAACTCCAGCTCATCTGCATTGATTGACGGCAGCCGCTGGGAAATCCAACAGGCTCCGCCTCCTCAAATCTGTAAAGGGCTCTGATTGGTCTAGAAGCATGATTGACGTGTCTATAGAGAGCTGAGAGAGCATTTTTGACGTATTACGTATTACTGCGGTTCTAATCTTTCAAACAACACCATATATGTCTAGTTTTGTGCTGCACATCTTATAGATTTCTTAAAAATGATTATGATGATGCAATATTGGATGATCATGCATAATATAATACAAAAGTTATATTTGCTACGTGAATTTTGCCATTGTTATTTTATTGTACACTTTTTCTAAATATTACATTAAACTTTGACTTTAAGTGCGAAATGATGGCAATCTAAATGTGAAAATCAGCGTAATGAGCATATGCACTATTAAATATCCATATCTGTCCCAACATTGATTGATAGCCATGATGTTTCCAATATATCATGCATCCCTGCTAGCATCGCCTGGGGTTTAATTCCCCAAGTGTCCCGTTTCTCTGCGCTGGCGTCCTGAGGTCATCATGGGTAAGAGGCGAGCACTGGCACACCTTACCCCGCGGTCAACAGCTGTTAGATGAGTGATTAACCCATCCAGCACATTACATCCTGCTTAACCAGCCGTGGCCAAACAAAGTCTCCACTTCCCCAGAGCATCCTCACTTCATTCCTCCAGCTGGAGCTCCTCAAACGTCCTCAGAGCCGCAATCACAGCCCAATCTGTTAATTACAGTCACTTCCTGTCCCTGTAGACCCGCCTCCTCGTCCCCCAGACACCAATTAAACACACGCTAATCTGAAGAGCCATTCCAGAGCCAGATCTGCATCTCTACTGACGCTATATACATAGCATATTTCTACTGATTTATATTTATTGATGCATTTATTGATACAGTACCTGTCAAAAGTTGGGAAATATTACATTTTTTAAACGTTTTAATGTTCTCTTGTGCGCACCGAGGCTACATTTATTTAATCGAAAATACAGTAAAAACTGTCATATTGCGAAATATTGTTGCAAATTAAATCAACTTTATTATATTTTAAAATGTCATGAGTTCCTGTGATCAAAGCTGAATTTCTCATCATTACTCCAGTCTTCAGTGTCACACGATCCTTCACTAATCTGATGCTTTGGAAATATTTATTATTATTATCATTAATGTTTAAAACATTTTTGTGGAAAATTAGTTTTTTGTTGAATAGAAAGTTCAATGAAAAGCATTTGTTGAATTCATTTATTAAAGCATTTATTCAATAGAATCTTCTGTAACAGAAGATAAATAATAAATGTAATGCATCCTTGATGAAGTATTAATTTCTCTTTTTTTTATCTTTCCACAAATGATTGAATTCATTGCTTCCACAAAAATGTCAAGCAGCAAAAAAATAATATTGATTATGATCATAAATGTGTGTTGATCATCAGATCCTCAAATGAGAATGATTAGAGTCATGTGACGCTGGACACTGGAGCAATGATAAATCACAGGAATAAATGACACTTTACTGTATATTCACTGGAGGAATATTTCACTGTTTTACTGTTTTTACTGTATTAATGCAGCCTTGTTTCCAAACTTATGACAGGTACTGTATGTTTTAATATATACTGTATGATTATATCACTGTAAAAAAAATCCCCGTAAAATTTACGGTAAAAAAACGGCAGTATATGGTTTTATTATTTTTACCGTAAAAAATACGGTAGCAATACGGTCTATTTTTACAGTTAAAAACTGGATAATTTAAAAGTTTATATTGTAATAATTACATGTACACTGTAACAAAATTCTGTAAAATTTTGGTTGCCAGAACTTTACAGTAAAAAATACGGTAACAAGATTTTAGGTTTTACGGGACAGCACTTAGTTTACTGTCTATTTTGCAGTTCAAAACTGTACAATTTAAAGGTTTATATTGTAATAGTTATGTGTATATTGTAAAAAAAAAATCTGTTAAATTTACCGTAAAAAATACAGTAACAACATTAGGTTTTACGGGACAGCACTTAGTTTACTGTCTATTTTACAGTTCAAAACCGTATAATTTAAAGGTTTATATTGTAATAATTATGTGTATGTTGTAAAAAAATTGTTAAATTTACTGTAAAAAATACAGTATCAACATTTTAGGTTTTACGGGACAGCACTTTGTTTACTGTCTATTTTACAGTTCAAAACCGTATAATTTAAAGGTTTATATTGTAATAATTATGTGTATATTGTAAAAAAAATTCTGTTAAATTTACCGTAAAAAATACAGCAGCAACAATTTAGGTTTTACGGGACAGCACTTAGTTTACTGTCTATTTTACAGTTCAAAACCGTATAATTTAAAGGTTTATATTGTAATAATTATGTGTATGTTGTAAAAAAATTCTGTTAAATTTACCGTAAAAAATACGGTAGCAACATTTTAGGTTTTACTGTATTAATGCAGCCTTGTTTCCAAACGTTTGACAGGTACTGTATGTTTTTAATATATACTGTATGATTATATACATTGTAAAAAAAATCCCAGTAAAATTTACGGTAAAAAATGGCAGCATATGGTTTTATTTTATTATAAAATACTTTACCAATACTGTCTATTTTTACAGTTCAAAACTATATAATTTAAAGGTTTATATTGTAATAATTACATGTACACTGTAACAATTCTGTAAAATTTTGGTTGCCAGAACTTTACAGTAACGGTTACAGTAACGGTTACAGTTACGGTTTTACGAGAAAGCACTTAGTTTACTGTCTATTTTACAGTTCAAAACCGTATAATTTAAAGGTTTATATTGTAATAATTATGTGTACACTGTAAAAATGTATGTTAAATATACGGTCAAAAACATATTTAATTAACTGGAATAATGTTAAATTACCAACCTATTGAAATCCTAATATCTGTGATGTACCTTTGATACTGACAACCACCAATCACAGCGGAGATGAGTCACATGATCAATCAAAGCTTTGAGGAGGACAATACTCATATATAAATATATAGTCATTCACACAAACACTAAACACCATCATGATAACACACTAACATTAATTTAACATTAGATGTGACGTAAAACCCTAATGTTCATAACTGATTATAAAAACTAAGAACGTTATTTAAACGAAAATACATTGAATGTGAAGTGTCACGCAGGGGATTCGGGGTTTTTCACTGTAAATTACACAACGACTCGCTCTTTTTCACTTCCAAATTTAACTGTTTTACTGTAAAATTAAATGTACGGTTAGATATATTACAGTTATTCAGTGTATATAGTACGGGAACTTTAACCAATTAACTGTTTGGCATTTTTACAGTCTTTTACCGTTAAAATCACGATATTTTTTACAGTGTGTGTGTGTGTGTATACACCAGTTGTTTTGGTCTTGGACTCTGATTGGCTGAGAGGCTTTGCTGTATGAGTGTGATGAGCGGAAGTACAGACTGTGGTAACTGCGGTAAAACATTCGCTCTCTCACGGTCTCATGACGGCTATTTATATCACCTGAGCGGGGCAAACAGCAGCAGCTTCTGCACCACACCTTCTCCCTCCATCACACACACACACACACACACACACACACACACACACACACACACACCTCCCTGTGCTGACTCTGTTCTTCCACATGCTGTGGCCACGCCCCTCTCTGTGCTGAAGCATCGTCATTGGACGGGCTGTTTGTGTTGAGGGTTGTCGTGGAGACCAGGTGTTTCAGGAGAGGGCAGGAGGGCACAAAGCGTCTTCTGTTCTCCTTCATCATGTGTTTGTTTGTTTGTGTTGTGTGTGTGTGTGTGTGTGTGTGTGTGTGTGTGTGTGTGTGTGTGTGTGTGTGTGTGTGTGTGTGTGTGTGTGTGTGTGTGTGTGTGTGTGTGTGTGTGTGTGTGTGTGTGTGTGTGTGTGTGTGTGTGTGTGTGTGTGTGGAGGGTGTGCGCACACCTGGCAAGCACTGTGGGAATCTGGCATTAGGACGTGTGTGAAACTAATGAAAAGACCTTTGGGTGAAAGATCTCTGGATAATCGGCCAATTCATGTTTCTGCGCCATAGACTGCATGTTTGAATATGGGCTTAATGGGGCTGTGATGTATTAAACACACACACACACACACTGAATGTAGGGCTGGGAATCAAGAGCACTGTTACACACAAGCAGTTTGAGTGGAGAGAGACGGGGTGAAGGCTTTTCTGTTGAGCTTGTGATTGCTATGGGATTGATGAATGCGATGAAAGGGAATGAATACTGTAGAGGACAACATTTGGAGTTTGAACTCATTCACTCACAGAATCTTATTTGTGTTTATCAGTCTAGGCGTGGAAATGGATTTGCGTTTTGCAAGAGTCACTTTAACATCTCCAGCGAACACGGCCTCAAGGTGTAAGGCAAATCCTGTCAATCCATGTCAAAAATCACAAGGAGTGGTGCCTTAAAGGGATAGTTTCTGTTTTAAAGTCCATAAAAGTGCATCCATCCATCATAAAAGTGCATCTATCCATCATAAAAGTGCATCTATCCATCATAAAAGTGCATCCATCCATCATAAAAGTGCATCTATCCATCATAAAAGTGCATCTATCCATCATAAAAGTGCATCTATCCATCATAAAAGTGCATCTATCCATCATAAAAGTGCATCTATCCATCATAAAAGTGCATCTATCCATCATAAAAGTGCATCTATCCATCATAAAAGTGCATCTATCCATCATAAAAGTGCATCTATCCATCATAAAAGAGCATCTGTCCGTCATAAAAGTGCATCCGTCCGTCATAAAAGTGCATCTATCCGTCATAAAAGTGCATCTGTCCATCATAAAAGTGCATCTATCCATCATAAAAGAGCATCTATCCATCATAAAAGTGCATCTGTCCACCATAAAAGTGCATCT
Source organism: Gobio gobio (assembly GCF_949357685.1). Classification (NCBI taxonomy): domain Eukaryota; kingdom Metazoa; phylum Chordata; class Actinopteri; order Cypriniformes; family Gobionidae; genus Gobio; species Gobio gobio. The sequence continues at coordinate 2,147,646 of NC_137102.1, read as the reverse complement.
GTCCATCATAAAAGTGCATCTATCCATCATAAAAGAGCATCTATCCATCATAAAAGTGCATCCATCCATCATAAAAGTGCATCTGTCCATCATAAAAGTGCATCTGTCCACCATAAAAGTGCATCTGTCCATCATAAAAGTGCATCTATCCGTCATAAAAGTGCATTTATCCGTCATAAAAGTGCATCCATCCATCATAAAAGTGCATCTATCCATCATAAAAGTGCATCTTTCCATCATAAAAGTGCATCTATCCATCATAAAAGTGCATCTATCCATCATAAAAGTGCATCTGTCCATCATAAAATTGCATCTGTCCATCATAAAAGTACATCTATCCGTCATAAAAGTACATCCATCCATCATAAAAGTGCATCTATCCATCATAAAAGTGCATCTATTCATCATAAAAGTGCTTCTATCCATCATAAAAGAGCATCTATCCATCATAAAAGTGCATCTATCCGTCATAAAAGTGCATCTATCCATCATAAAAGAGCATCTATCCATCATAAAAGTGCATCTATCCGTCATAAAAGTGCATCTATCCATCATAAAAGTGCATCTATCCGTCATAAAAGTGCATCTATCCATCATAAAAGTGCATCTATCCGTCACAAAAGTGCATCTGTCCATCATAAAAGTGCATCTATTCATCATAAAAGTGCATCTGTCCATCATAAAAGTGCATCTATTCTTCATAAAAGTGCATCTGTCCATCATAAAAGTGCATCTATTCATCATAAAAGTGCATCTATCCGTCATAAAAGTGCATCTATCCGTCATAAAAGTGCATCTATCCGTCATAAAAGTGCATCTGTCCGTGCATCTATCCATCATAAAAGTGCATCTATCCGTCATAAAAGTGCATCTGTCCATCATAAAAGTGCATCTATCCATCATAAAAGTGCATCTATCCGTCATAAAAGTGCATCCATCCATCATAAAAGTGCATCTGTCCATCATAAAAGTGCATCTGTCCATCATAAAAGTGCATCTATCCATCATAAAAGTGCATCTGTCCATCATAAAAGTGCATCTGTCCATCATAAAAGTGCATCTATCCATCATAAAAGTGCATCTGTTCATCATAAAAGTGCATCTATCCATCATTAAAGTGCATCTGTCCATCATAAAAGTGCATCTGTCCATCATAAAAGTGCATCTATCCATCATAAAAGTGCATCTGTCCATCATAAAAGTGCATCTGTCCATCATAAAAGTGCATCTATCCATCATAAAAGTGCATCTGTTCATCATAAAAGTGCATCTATCCGTCATAAAAGTGCATCTATCCATCATAAAAGTGCATCTATCCGTCATAAAAGTGCATATATCCATCATAAAAGTGCATCTGTCCATCATAAAAGTGCATCTATCCATCATAAAAGTGCATCTGTTAATCATAAAAGTGCATCTATCCATCATAAAAGTGCATCTGTTAATCATAAAAGTGCATCTATCCGTCATAAAAGTGCATCTATCCGTCATAAAAGTGCATCTATCCATCATAAAAGTGCATCTGTTAATCATAAAAGTGCATCTATCCGTCATAAAAGTGCATCTATCCGTCATAAAAGTGCATCTGTCCATCATAAAAGTGCATCTATCCATCATAAAAGTGCATCTGTCCGTCATAAAAGTGCATATATCATCATAAAAGTGCACAAAAAGTGTACAGAATATCTGACAGTGAGTACTCTTACAGTGCAACACAGATTTCTTCTGCTGAGTAATTGTAAAGAGACTGCACAGCATCAACATCCGTGTTTTAGTTCTGCATCAGCAAGTGCTTCCCTCGCCTCAGTTCACTTCTGCTTTCCTCAGATTTACACTTCATGCGAAGAAACACTTCATGCTGTGGTTTTTCGTGAGAAAACTCAAAACATACATTCGTGATCCAACAATCAAATCGGCTCGTGAAGAGTTTGTGAATCGCTCAAGTGTTGGATCCATGTGTGCAGCAAACACACACATAACGTCTGACACTGGAGATGAAGAGAGATCTAGTCTTGAATTAAAGAGATAGTTCACCTAAAAATGAAAAGTCATGCTCAAGTTGAACACTAAGGAAGATATTTGGAAGAATGTTTGTAACCGGGCAGATCTCACTACCCATTGACTATTACAGTATTTCCTCCACTATGGTAGTCAATGGCTTTCTTCCAATAATTTTCATCTTTGGGTGAACTATCTATTCTATCTATTCTAAATCATACATACAAACATAAATAGCAGCATTTAAAGGTGAGATTTTAATAAAACAAGGACAAAGTCTTGTCTATTTCTCACACTATATACTGTATAATATAATCTAGAAGATGGGACCTATGGGTCAGTTTTATTGTGCTTTTTGTCTTTTATCGGATAGAAAAGCACACATTCCTATTTATCTAATTTATAGGGAATTAAACAGTTTCTCAGAAGAAAGTCAGTCATGGGTTTTGAAACCACATGAGGTTAAGCAAACAGTGTAAAGTTTTAGGTGAACTATATAACATCAACAGCAGTGCTGCGTCTCACGGGTATATCTGTGGCATCGTATGGGTCAAAATTATCCATTTTTCTTTTATGCCAAAAATCATGAGGATATTAAGATCATGTTCCATGAAGATATTTGGTCAATGTTCATATCATAAATGTATTATTAGTAGTAATATGCATTGCTAAGGACTTCATTTGGACAACTTTAAAGGAGATTTTCTCAATATTTAGATGTTTTTGCACCCTCAGATGTTCAAATATTGTCCTATCCTAACAAACCATACATCAGTGGAGAGATTATTTATTCAGATGAAGATGAGCTATACATCTCCCTTATGACTGGGGTTGAGCCACATATATCATTAATCGTATGTGTTCTGTGTTTGTTTGGGTGAGGAGAGTTTTCAGTGGTGTTTTATAAGCAGGAGATCTGAGTTGTGTCTGTGTTGGCAGTGATTAGCGATCGCGTCTGAAACCTCATCCATAGACAGGTGGCATGAGCTCTCCTTCAGCTGAAGGCATTCCCTGCGGGCTGCTGGGGTTAGGGTTACCCTTCAGCGGGCACATGCGGTCTCAGGGTGTGTGTGTGATCATATGGGTCAGTGACACACACACATGCGGTCTCAGGGTGTGTGTGATCATATGGGTCAGTGACACACACATGTTCCTCACCCGTGTTAGATCCGTGACGGCGGGCCATGATGTGAAGAACGCGGTGTTCCACATATGCAACACTGGCTCGACTCATAAATCCCATCACAAACATTGTGTATCAAACATGGCGCTTTAATGGAACACACACACTGTCAGTCTGAACCCTTGCTGACCTCTGGGTAAGGGCTATTTGTGGGCTCCAGATCCATTCCGGGGTCACACTGGCAGGTCCTGGATCAGCTGTAATTGTTTTCAAGCTGTGCTGCTGCACAAACAAACACATGTGAGCACGTATATGACCATGTCCAGGACACCCACATGGTCTCATTACACTCTTTGTGGAGCACAGGTGTCTTCCTGCAAACCACGGCTCGCTGCCCTCATGCCTCAGGGCGTCTCTCAGGCAAATACATACATCAGTATATACACAGTACACACACATGATGTAAACACAACCTTTATTTTGGATGTGATTTGGAATCGATTGCCCATCACTAATATATATTTTGTTGTTGACGTTTTCTACTTCCCCTCTAATAATAATAATAATAATAATAATAATAAATACAGCTGCAAGCAGCAATACCAGGGCCAAGCGCAACAGAAGCAAATAAGGAAGCAGCAGACCAGCTGAAAAAATGAGTGCAGACATTTGAAGCAAAAATGTTAAAACCCCACTTTAATACATTGAGTTGTGTAGAGCCAATGTCATATTTTGTTCTATTATAGCGCCACCAAGAGGCACAATCCTACCATTTTGTCCTCGGAGTGAGCCCTTTGGTGAAAATATCTCATTTCGTTTTGGAGTTATAGACATTAATATGAAACAACACGTAGAAAATTACTGACTCCTGACTTTGATTGGATTTTACTGCCCCTTACTATCAATATTTTGACATTTGGGCATTAGCGTTCAGCTACCGACCTATGTTTCTGAACTTCTGACGCTGGTTTCGTCTCGATCGGACTAGCGGTTTCGAAGATATCAGCTAACGTTTTTTAAGCGCTAAATTACGACGCTGCACAAACCATACGCCGAAACCTGGCAAGTCTGGTATTGTTGGACTCGGCAAAAATTAAGGAGACAAAAAAAGTTACTCACATTAAAATAAGTCAATCTCACCTCAAAAGTTATAAGCATTTGTGGAAAAAAAATCCACTAGGTGGCGCTGTTTCAAAACTTCTCAGGCTCTTTCAGGGCATCTGATGACCCATACCGAGTTTCATAACAATCCGTTCATGTGTTCATAAAATACAGCATTTTAGCACATCATTCAAAATGGCCGACAGCCAAAATGGCCGATATGGTAAAATGGATATCAGTCGACTCGGCATGCCGTCCTGAATCTAACGAGACCACTTTTATGATTTTTGAACAAACGGTTCAGAAGTTATAAAATTAAAATAGCAATATTTTGTATCTCCGGACCAGTAGGTGGCGCTGTGCCGAAACGCTGCATGTCGCCTCAGGTCATGCTTGTGATGAGGTTAGGGTTTGGGTGATGATTGTTATTTAATCTTAATCTTATCGACCTCTCGCTGTACAGCCTGCACTCAGGACCGTGATGCACGCGCTGCACGCATGGACCAGTTCTTTCTGCGTATTGTATTGGCAGGGTCTGTGCGCGCAGCAGTGATTTATTATTAGTTATTGTTGAATTTATATGTTTTCTTTTGTAGGAGAGAGACGTTGAAATCGACGTTCTTCTCAGGGATGTTAAATTGTCCATATTTAGCTTGTAATGAATGACGTATTTTTTTCTTTCTCTGACACTTTTCCTGTGTTGACGGCAAAATGTTACGAATTTTATATTTTGACAATACGTATAAAAATAACAAATAGGCTTACATTTTTGTATATTTTTTCTCTGCGACATTTTTTCGCCCTACTGTGTTGGCAGCAAAATGTTACATTTTGTATCTTGACAAGGCGAATAAAATAATAAATGAAATTTTTGTGCAGGCTACATTTTTATTTTTTCAGTGGAAATTTAAATGTGAAATTCTGAAAACGAGATCTAAATTTAGCGGGATGGTCGGGTCGGGAAGAAAATTATTCTAAGTGGACAGCGGGTGAACAAAGAGTGTATCTATAGCGGGAACGGGTGGGTACGGAATATAACCCCAGCGGGAGCGGGACTTAAAAACCAGTCCTGCGCAGACCTCTACTATAAAACACGGAAGAACAACACGTATATCGCTGAGAACACTCGTTTAAACAGCACACACACACCGGCACTGCATCTGACTGCACATCACATTTTTCACAATGTTGATTCTTCTGGCAATGGACTGTGACCTTCATTAAACCTTTAAATAAAAGGTTTACACATTCATATACAATAAACGAGCTTGCACAGCGACAGGAAATAAAAGTTTACGCAAAACCCCTGCCGACCTCACCAGAGCATGAGAGCGAAGCGGAGCTTAAATCATGAACTGTGCGCTCAAATCCCACAACATGACATTTCTCTAGCCTACTATACTTGTAGCCTTTAAAACACATAATTAGTTTCAGTTTAAATATTATAATGTTATTTTTTAATTTAATTTAATTTACGTTGAAAAGTGAACAGGACACAAGATGCATAATGTCAGAAGACGGGGGTCTTCAATAAGTTCAATAACACTTCAATACGGTTTGTTTTGTTGAAAGCCTTTCTTTAAAGGGAATTTCGTTTTGTATAAATTGTATCTTAATTTTAATCTATGTTTTATCAACCAAATTGCCCGGATTTAATAAATGATAAGCAAATAGCCTATAACAGACAATGACATGGAGGCGGCTAGAAAAAATAAAATATATATATTACCGCTCTTTCCACACACACACCGCAAGTCCACATCAGTCACAATATGACCTCATGTATGTTTTAAAAACATAATTCAACATATAAATAATACTTTTTAATGGGCCACTTAAAATGTTTATTACAAATAAATTATACAATTTTAAAAATGAACAAAAATTTGCATTGCATTTGCAATCCTTTGCAGCCCCCCCACTTCCCACTTCCCCACTTTCCCACTTCCCACTTCCCCACTTCCCACTTCCCCACTTCCCACTTCCCCACTTCCCACTTCCCACTTCCCCACTTCCCACTTCCCGCACCCCTGCAGCACTCACACATGCCAGTCGAGCTGTGGCTTGAGGTCGGCCTGCTATTTTTACATGATGAAAAAAACCTAGTTTGATGGAAAAAAACTATTCCGGTTCTTCAAAGCTTCAAACGGATTCAGTGTTTTCGTTTTGTCATCTTAATTTGTTCATTATTTAAGTGAAAAATATGTAGTGTAGGCCTATTTATTTTATGCTTTTTATTTATATTTGATTGAGTTTTTCTCTGAAACGCTGCAGGTGTGTGATCATGTGATCATGTGATCATGTGATCATGTGATCATGTGCAGGTTCTGATGTTGATCTGTTCTGTATTCTGAAATTTGCACAGTAGAATAAACCCGTCTATTTAACAGGTCACAGACACTCTTCAATTGTATATTTATTTAATGCCAATTCTATATTATAATCTTATCAGTTAACGGTTAATAATCGGATAATGAGCGGCGGTTGTCGGTCGGGAAATGAACCGTAATGAGCATCCCTAGGGTCTCTTTTGTAAGTGTTGGGCTGTTACATGTGTGTAGCGAATCTCATACTCGTACGTGGAGCGTAAGTCGAACAGCGCGTTATTTAGATTTTGTAGGTGGCGCTATTGAGCCATTTTGCCAGGCCTCATTCTGAACCCCATCAGATGTAATGTTCTGCACTTCTGACGCGTGAGCAAAGCTTCTCGAGTTCTCCAGCAGGTTCAGGCCCTCAAAAAGACAATTCATTTCAGAGAAGAAGAAGAAGAAGAAGAATAGACTGAGCCATTACAGTGCTCACACCATCGGTGCTCCGCCCTAATCTTATAGGTTAGGCTGTTTATAAAGTATAATAATTACTGTTATTGTTGGTGTTTCAGTGTATTGACTCCAGCGCCAGCTCTTCAGACGTACACATTTACACACTTTCTTTGTCTGTTGCACAACATCTCACACTTTTTTTTTTGTGGTCATTTTTTGGTGCGTTGTTAAAAGTATTGTTCAAAGCGCGTCTCGAGAGCTTCTTCCAGCTGCTGACACACTCTGAGAAACTCTGATTTGGTGTTGGGTAAACCCCAAACTCTCCTCCTTCTTCAGGCTGGTCAGCTGATGTGTGTGTGTGTGTGTGTGTGTGTGCTTCCTCAGAACTGCCAGTGTTTCTCATGAAGCTCAATGGCAGAGCATTGGTTCAGATGAAGATCTGCTGCCTCATCCTCTAGTCTCTTGACATTTTCAGCGACCCTTCTTTCAGGGTTTGTTCAGTGTGTTTTCTCACTTCAGAGCTGCCGCCTCCTCCCAGAGCATGCTGGGTAACATCCTGTGGTGTGTGTGTCATTGCTGACGCTGCGCTTGGGTCTGAGAGACGAGTGGAGGATGATGGACGAGAGGAACTCTGAGTTAGTGCAAAGCTTATGAAACAGGACAGGTTTCTGAAGGACTGTGTTCGGACACACACACACAATCACTCACACACACACACACACACACACACACACACACACACACACACACACACACACACACACACACACACACACACACACACACACACACACACACACACACACACTACCCCTAAACCTACCCATCACACACACACTCTCTCACACACTCTCTCACACACATACACACACACACACACACACACACACGTGGGTCTTTATATATGTGGCAGATCACAGTGATGTCCTTCCGGAGCAAGTGTGAATGTTTTGCCTTCTCTAGAGTCTCTGTTGTCGTTTTCTGGTCAAATACAACCGAAGCTCTAATGATGACACATTTTATTCTAATGATTTTGATCATTTTGCCTGTTCATGTTCATCCGTATAGAGAAGTAGCATGAGCATGATTTAGACCAGTGGTTCTCAACCTTTTTAACATAAAGGCTAAAAGGTCATAACACACACACACACACACACACACACACACACACAGTCTGGTGTTAGTCTTGAGTATCTCTAGAGTAGTGTTGATCCTTCATATCTCACAAGAGTCTTTAGTTTATCATATCTTGGCTTTCTAATTGAAATGACTGTTTTAGAAGGGGCGAATTACAATAAGAAATCTGTTGATTTGTAGCGGTTTAGTTTAATTTAATTTAACGCTTGTTTTTCTTATTTTAAATGAGTGAGTTTGGACTCCTGGTTATAAACACTTATATCATTAAATCATGATTTGTATGCTCATATTCATGTACTTAGAAGTTCTGTCAGTAACTTTAGCTGTTTTTAGAAACTGATGATGTTCTGCGGCGACTATTGATAGAGCTTACATTCATTCCCAGAAACACGGGAATATCAGGAGAGCTTTTGATCATATGCAATCTCAGGCCTGGAAAAATCAGAGTTTAGTTTATGAACGCTCAGGAAGCGTAGGCTTTTTTTGCAATGTTTGGAGACTTCTGTATAATTGTTTAGTTGGTATAGAAATGGAAATCCTCCCCAGCCTTTATGAAGTGAATGTAGATACACTCGCGCAATCATGAATGGAAATATATATTGATTTAAAAAGGTTTTTCGCGTCTCACCCAGAACATTTGTTGGGTTTTCTAAAGCGTTCAAATGATAAATCTGCTGAAGTGAAATGAATGTATATGCAGTCAAGGCTGTGTCAGTGAGATGTAAATGAGCTCTGGGCTCTGAAAGCTGGAGAAATCCCCATCCTCAGTGTTCTCTGGCCTTATCCCCGGAGAGAAGCCGGATTTACACAGAGCTGGTGTGAATGAAGCCCTGGCATCTTTAATAATGACACGCGTATGCTAGCGCTGCAGAAGTGACACGTTTGTAATGCAAATATTGTTGTTATTGAAGAGGGTTATTTTGAGTGTCATAATTGTGGCAGATATTGTGTTGCATCAGATGGAGTTGTCAACAGCTTCACACGTCTCTTAATGGCTGATCTCTGGAGAAGCCTCTTCCTCTCACCCGTCCCTATGCTTCAGATTGGACTGCTCCTCCACCCACACCTCCATCTTTCCACAGTCTTATCCAAACACCATCACAGCGCGTCTGTTTACTCAGTTGCATGCTTGTTTGCTGAGCAGTAAATAGAAGAACAGTTTGTTTCGTTGATCTCCCCCAAACGCTTTTGTTCATACCCAGGGCGGGCCGGTGTAATTAAAGAGATAATTCAGCCAAAAATGAAGTTTCTGTCATCATTTAATCCATCTCATGTCATTCCTCTCTGGTGTGATGTCAGTCTAATCTCTGATTCAGTGTTTAATAGCTAAAACAAGTTCTGTCCCAATCAAACAGTCATTAAAGCCTATTAATCTACATTTTTCATATATACGCTATTTATCATTTTTAATGCTCTTAAAGCTACACTGTGTAACTTTTTTAGTTTATTCTTAGCTAAAAACACTTAGTTCTTTCAAAAATCTATGTGCTCATTAATGTATATTTACTTCTTTCCAGTAATAAAGTATTCTGGTAAGTTTATAATATGCCATCAGGGCTCCAGAGTGCGACTAAATGGTCGCATTTTGCGACTAAAATTTGAGAGTGTGCGACTGAATTTTACATCCAGTCGCACATGTGCGACCAGTAAATTTGCCAGCTGTCGGTACTGGAGAAATTAAGAAAATACACTTACTAATTATAATTGATAGACGTTATGTCTGGCAAATTCTATCTTTGCCAGCCGTTTCTATATGAGATAATATTAAACCATTTATCCGTGATGCATTTTTGCCATTCGCAATGCAGAAGAGAGAAAGCGGGCGAGCTCTCTCACGTGGAGCTACAGCGAACACAACACCACAGTCAGCTTTAATGAGTGACGAGAACTAAACAAAAGTTTAGTCTGCTTAAACTTTAGGGTTGTGCTGTGATATTAATCTAATTTTATTTTCGATTTTGGCTTCCAAGAATTATAAAAAGATGGTATGAGGTAAAAACTATTCCTATAGCCGTGTTCCGTCGAGCTCATTCTTCCCTTCACAGCCTTGCGCTGTCATTTCTCCTTAAACCTAAACTAAACGTCAGATTCAGTGATTGTTGTAAACTGCAGTCTCTACTGTTGCTAAACTGCGGGATGTGTTTGATAATAAAGAGCTATTAAATGCACAATAATCCGCGCAAGAGACGCTGTTTCCAACTTCAAGGCGGCTTATGTGTGTGTGCTGCGAAATGGACCGACTTGCACTTTATATTTTAGGCTTCGTGTGCGCGTCTAAACCATCAAATAAACAACAAATAGCCGGTGTCAAAATGACCGGATTGGAGAGTAGTTATTTTAACAGTTTATATCTTAAATGGGCGTAAATAGTTTGGAGAAATAGGAGAATATGATATTATTAGTTCTACATTTGATCGGTCTTAAAGGGGCAGCGTCTAATAAACCTGCTGACGATTGAGCCATTCATTCGAATCAAACAAGAGGCAAAGAGAAAATATTCGCATCTCTTGAGTTAATAACTTTAGCTTTTATAAGCATTAATCTATCAATTTATACAGTGAAAACTATGCAGTGTTATTTTACATTTCATTACTTTATTAGATTTCTTTGTAGGTTTGTTCTTTACTGTAATATTAATGTTAGCAGACCTTCCAAATGCCTGCACACTGGTCCATTTACAAATAGATGTTTTATATTTTTGTTCAAACTTTGCGGTTTCTTTTGCTATAGATATTTTATTTTTCAGATTATAAAGCCATGTTAATTATGTTCTTAATTATGTTTTTTTTTTTTATAAAAAAAATAAAAATAAAGTATAATAAAAAGAACCGGTAAGAATACTGTTAAAGTACCGGATCGATAAGCAGTATCGGTAAGAGTAATAATACCATTAAAACCTTAACGATACCGATCCCTATTAGTAATACAGTGGACATTAGTAGATTTGGTTAGCATGTTGATTTACGGTGTGCGCCCCTAAAATTTCGGGTTGTGCCCCTAAAATTTTCAGTTGGGGGCCACTGTGCTCCTAGTGAAAAAAGTTAGTCTGGAGCCCTGGCCATTGTAAACACATACGGGTGAGGGTTTGAATGCGGGTCGCCATGTTGATCCTCCATCTTGAAAGTACATTAGCCAAAGAGGGACATTCCCGTAAATTCAAGCTTTGCCTTTGGTGTTTTAACACTCGATGGCTCCGTGTCCAATGTGGACGAGGTGGAGCTGGAAGCCATGTTAATCTTGGACTAAATCAGCCACCGTAGGAGTTAAAACGAAAGGAACAGAAACTAATATTCTCTGGATGGTCATAAACCAGTTCACCACTAGATGGGGGAAAATATCACACAGTGGAGCATTAAAAGAAGTCTCTTCCTGTCACCAAGGCTGCTTTAATTTGATCAAAAATACAGTAAAACAGGCGTATTGTGCAATATTACCATTTAAAATAACTCTTTTCTGTTTTAATATATTTTTAAAGTGTCATTTATTCCTGTGATTTCTCATCATTACTCCAGTCTCGTGTCACGATGAGGATCTGAGCTCAAGTTTCTTATTAGGATCAATGTTAATATTTGAATATTCTTAAATATATATATATAATTTAAAAAAATAGTTTTTTTGTGGAAACATGCATTTTTTCATAATTTTTGAATAAAAAGTAGGGCTGTGCGATATAAAATGCGATATCATTGTTAAATAATGCGATATTCAATATGCGATAGGATATTGCTTTAAGTGTGTAAAATGTATTTCTTTCCCCAACTGATATCGTTCACTTAAAGCATAACCGACTGTGTTTACTCATCAAGACCAGTGATGCCACAGTTACTTTAAAAAAGTAATCTGATTACTGATTACTCCTTTAAAAAGTAACTTAGTTACTTTACAGATTACTTGATTTTAAAAGTAACTAAGTTAGATTACAAGTTACTTTATTACTTTATAAGTTACTTACTAGTTTTGGCCAACACTCACTTTATTGGAAGTGCATTTTTAACAGTAACGTTCAAAAATGTATCTCCTGACATTTTAAGTTGAAATAAAAAATATATTTCCTGAAGAAAAAATTAAGAAAATTACTTTAATCTGATTACTGGTTTGGAAATAGTAACGCGTTAGATTACTCGCTACTGGAAAACAGTCAGATTAGAGTTACTAAATAACGCATTACTGGCATCACTGATCAAGATGGCTATTTTGACATAACTGTGTGTGTATTTGACAGTTCGAGTGTGTAACGACATGAAAAAAGAGCGGCTTGTGCGCATGTTTCAGTGTGTGTGTGTGTGTCAGACAGCGCGAGACTGCAAGGAGTTGTTTTTCGCAAGTTATTTTGTTTAATAATATTTTTTTTTAACGTCAAGCAAGTCACACAGTCGTGTGCTCAGTGTATTCTCTGCTGTATGCGTCAAACTAAAACGCAATGTTGAAGTAGCCTCTTAAAATCATTCAGATATTGCGTGCCCTTGCGATATGTACATTAACGATATTTTGATCATTTTGATATGTTGCGCAGCCCTAATACAAAGTCTAAAGGGAAAGCATTTATTTGAAATTAAAAATGTTTGTCTTTACTAGGGATGCACGATATATCGGTATCAGTTCATTTTTAACGTTATCGGCTGTAAGAACATTTTGCCGATATATTAAAGCCGATAAATAATTTAGTTGAGACACTTCAGACATGGCTTTGAGTGAGTTTTGAATTTCTTGAAATATGATTGGAGTCATTTAAAAAAGGAAAAAGCAGTTCAGAGCAACGCGTGTCTGTCATATCGGCTGCATAAGATTATAATAAAAACATGCTTTTAATGCTCAGACTTTTGTTTTTGTAATCAGGCTCTGAAAATGTGTTCATATGATAACCCTGGAGCACAACAGCAGTCATAAGGGTCTTTTTTTAAATCAATCATCTCTCACTGATGTATGGTTTGTTAGGATAGGACAATATTTGACCATCTGAGGGTGCAAAAACATCTAAATATTGAGAAAATCTCCTTTAAAGTTGTCCAAATGAAGTCCTTAGCAATGCATATTACTACTAATAATACATTTATGATATGAACATTGACCAAATATCTTCATGGAACATGATCTTAATATCCTCATGATTTTTGGCATGAAAGAAAAATGGATAATTTTGACCCATATTGTTGTAAAAACACATTTAATTGAGCAAAAAACTTGCCTTGATTATGTTTAACTAGATTACTTTTACAGTAATAATATTGTGTTTTATTGTGCATGTCTTTATCCGAGCTGAAGGCTCTATGCACATGTGGCCGCTCTCCTCTTAAATGTTCCTCTGAGTTCTGATTGGTCCTCATTGAAAGAGCCCTGTGTTTTCCCAGCATGCTCTAGGCTGGGATGCAGCGGTCACACCCTTCCTCCTGAGACACACTGCGTCATCTTCTGCATCTGTGCTGATCATTTAGTCATGAGGTCTGGGAAAACTGAAGTACGGCCCAGTGGCCTGATCTAGGGTGACATCAGGGCGGGCTGACCTCTGACCTTCAGCCCTGACGTGTCCATTGAGTGTCTCGCTCTGGTCAACCGATCAGCAGAACTGATGATGAAGCTTCTAAATGACCAGCTGATAGACCAGGAGGACCATTAGGCTTTCTGTCAGATGTTCTCTGGTTTGTGAGATGTGACCGTTCCCATAATGCACTGTTCCTGTGCTGCTCTGAATAAAGCACATGTTTACAGGGTTGGTCTGAGAGAGATGCAAAGACTGACCAGCTTCCTGGTGTCCTTTTCCCCCGACTGAGACTCCTTCAGAACCAGCTGGAGCTCAAGAGCGAGACTGAAAACCAGTGTGACGCTGCCCTCTTCAGGCAGAACACTGTACACACCTGACCCTGGAGCTCAAAACCAGTCTAACAGGTCTGCTTTGATCAGTGGTATTTGGTCGAGATACAAATATTTGAACATCTGAGGGTGCAAAAACATCTAAATATTGAGAAAATCTCCTTTAAAGTTGTCCAAATGAAGTCCTTAGCAATGCATATTACTACTAATAATAGTCCAGTCCCTTTATCTCTCTAGCTCTACACACACACACACACACACACACACACACACACACACACACACACACACACACACACACACACACACACACACACACACACACACACACACACACACACACACACACACACACACAGATGCTTCAGCTTCACTGATGATGACAGGACATGAGTTGTGTTTGAGATAAAGTCAGTTTTTGATTGATTCATTTCTGTTGTAAAAACAAAAATATATATATTGCACAATGAAAACAATAATGTCAATATTATTATTATAAGTGTGATTCAAAAAATGTAAAGCGCATTTAAAAAAAATTACAGCATGATTTCATCTCTTAAATGTCTTATTGTGTGTTTGGGTCATAATTTAGACTTTTAACATCTAATTTCAGCTTTTTTTATCATTTTTATCCTATCATAAGTAGGACTTTTAATCATAATTTGGATTTTTAAATCATAATTTAATCTGTTCATCTCACAATGACTTAGCATGACATATTTTCAACTTTTTATCTCACTATTATGACTTTTGAAATTATATTTTCAACATGTTATCTTATAATTATGACTTAGCATGTCATATTTTTGACTTTTTATTTAATAATAAGGACTTTTAAAATCATATTTTCAACATTTTATCTTATAATTATGACTTAGCATGTCATATTTTTTACTTTTTATCTAATAATGAGGACTTTTAAAATCATATTTTCATCATTTTATCTTATAATTATGACTTAGCATGTCATATTTCTGACTTTATCTAATAATGAGGACTTTTAAAATCATATTTTCATCATTTTATCTTATAATTATTACTTAGCATGTCATATTTTTGACTTTTTATCTAATAATGAGGACTTTTAAAATCATATTTTCCACATTTATCTTATAATGAGGACTTTTAAAAATCACATTTTTGACTTTATCTAATAATGAGGACTTTTAAAATCATATTTTCAACATTTTATCTCTTAATTATGACTTAGCATGTCATATTTCTGACTTTTTATCTAATAATGAGGACTTTTAAAATCATATTTTCAACATTTTATCTCTTAATTATGACTTTATGATAATTTAAATGAGCGGATCAGTGATATAGTTGAATATTTAGTGTCAAACTCCATCCAAAAATACATTTGTGATGTATTTACAGTAGGAAATTTTCAAAATGAGGGTCTTCATAGGGGTATAGCTTTACAGTTACAGCATGGAATAATATTTCAACCTTTAACGTTTTATATTGGGAACATTTAAACATTCAAAATTTGTGAAATATAAGCTCAAAATGACTTCCATAGAGGGCTAGTGCAGAACTGTCATTAGTGTAGTTTAGTGACACACACACACACACACACACACACACACACACACACACACACACGCCATCACGTTCTCTGGTGTGATTGTGCATGGTATGTCATTTGTCTCTAAAAGAACTGATAATGCCCAGGAATGTTGCCATCGGATGGCTCTGTTTGTCCAAACAATGGCTGACGGTTTTTGAGACTGGTGTTATTTTTACAGGAAGTTGGTTTGGTGCTGCAGAAATGTCTCACAGTGGCGTTTAACGAGTCTAATGTGACTCATTTTCTGATGAACAGCATCATTGTCTGAGTCTATTTTTGAGGTGAGCTGGTGATTAAATGAAGAGTGTGTGCCTGAGTCTATTTCTGCCTTCTATAGTCCCACTAAAAGCCTGGCTCAGTGCTGTAGTTTGAGTCTGAAGAGAGTGGAGGTTGAATGCAGATCCTGAGCTGTGTGTTCTGTCCCCTGTGCAGATGTGAAGGGCCCGGCCAGCCACCACTTCTCCTGCGGTCAGTCTCCATTCACAGAGCCCTGCGTTTGGGAGAGGAAGTACTGCATCCTGACGGACAGCCAGCTCATCCTGCTCAATAAAGAGGAAGAGGTGAGAGCTCATCCCCCCATTCTCCTCTCTTCCTCTCATCCCCCCATTCTCCTCTCTTCCTCTCATCCCCCCATTCTCCTCTCTTCCTCTCATCCCCCCATTCTCCTCTCTTCCGGAAGACCACAGATGATGTTTGTGCTCTGTTGTGCGTTTCCCCTTTTGAGGGTTAAAAGCGTCGCTCACGGATGTCATTTATTAACCTTGTTTTACAAACCACATTTTTTTTATATTTTTATTTATTTAGGAGTGCAAAACTTACAACATATACGGTGAACACAACAACAAAACACGAAAACAACAATAAAACAGCAGTAATAATAATAAGCAGAAATGACAGATAATAATAGTACTAGTGGAAGTATTCATTAACAAACTGTATTCTTATTTCTATGCCATAGTCAAGTCAAGTCAAGTCAACTTTATTTATATAGCGCTTTTAACAATGCAGATTGTTTCAAAGCAGCTTTACAGTGTTAAACAGGAAAATAATGCAGCATAATTTTATTCAGCTGTATAGCCATTCTGGAGAAATTTCAAGTATCATACAGTGACAGTGTGGGCTTTAGATCAATAATTTGATCAGTAATTTAGTTTAAATGGTTAATTTAGTTTATTATTTAGATGTATTTCGATGTTTAGTTGAAAAATTTTAGTGTCCCCAAAATATTATTATCATTATTATTATACATGCTATTACTATTTAAATACTTCAATTCAATTCAAATTTTTTTGTATAGCGCTTTTCACGATACATATCGTTTCAAAGCAGCTTCACAAAAAATGCATCTACATTACAATTTAATGTAGCTATTATATTGATTAATAATAGATAGTTAGCTTATCTGTTTGCTTGTATATGTGCATTTCTGAAATGCATAACATGTACAAATCCATTAAATTGTAATGTAGATGCATTTTTTGTGAAGCTGCTTTGAAACGATATGTATCGTGAAAAGCGCTATACAAAAAAATTTGAATTGAATTGAAGTATTTAAATAGTAATTGCATGTATAATAATAATGATAATAATATTTTGTGATGGCGGCAATAGTAATATCAGTAATAATAATAACAGTAATAATACAATGATGATACTAAAGATGGTGATAAGTTGTGTTGACGGAAATAGTAATATCAATAATAATAATAGATAACATTGATAATCATTTTTTTTTTTCTGTTAACATCTTTTTCTATCTTTTATATATATATTATAAATTTTTTTATGAGTACTACTACTGTTATTATTATCATTATTATCATTACAAACCACATTTGAGTTATTAACATATATGATATATCACATGACCCAACAGCAGTGCTGCGTCTCACGGGTATATCTGTGGCATTGTATGGGTCAAAATTATAAATTTTTCTTTTATGCCAAAAATCATGAGGATATTAAGATCATGTTCCATGAAGATATTTGGTCAATGTTCATATCATAAATGTATTATTAGTAGTAATATGCATTGCTAAAGACTTCATTTGGACAACTTTAAAGGAGATTTTCTCAATATTTAGATGTTTTTGATTGACAGATTCTTTTAAACGGTTAGTTAATTAGTAAAGGACTTTCTTCCCTGCTGTTAGAATGTGTACCCCTGTGACCTGCACCCACTGACCTCTGACCTCTGACTTGTTCCCAGATGCCGTCTGATGTCCATGAAAGCCCCACATCATCCTCATCAAAGGGGCGGAGCCTGAGAAGGACGGTCAGTGTGCCCTCGGAAGGGCCGTTCCCAGAGTTTCCACCAGAGGGATCCGCCATGATGGGTAAGATCCTGCATATATTACAGGACTTTGAGTGGGTTATCAGATAATAGAAGCAATTATTCATGCCCAGTTTCACCTATTTCTACATTTATATTACCATCATCTAACGCTCAAAGTGTATTTTCAATTTTAAAACAATAATAATTGTGACCCTGGAGCACATCACCAGTCATAAGGGAGATGTACAGATCATCTTCATCTGAATAAATAATCTCTCCACTGATGTATGGTTTGTTAGGATAGGACAATATTTGAACATCTGAGGGTGCAAAAACATCTAAATATTGAGAAAATCTCCTTTAAAGTTGTCCAAATGAAGTCCTTAGCAATGCATATTACTACTAATAATACATTTATGATATGAACATTGACCAAATATCTTCATGGAACATGATCTTAATATCCTCATGATTTTTGGCATGAAAGAAAAATGGATCATTTTGACCCATACACTGTATTGTTGGCTATTGCCACAGATATATGCCAATGTTCACTTTTATTTTCTGAGGAATATAGTCTAGAATTTGAATATCAAATATTGGATGTAAGATGATGATAATGATCAGCTATAAACAGCTGTTTTATTGTTATTCTGAGTGTATTTTATTTCTGGTTATGCTCAGACTGCATGTTTTCATTGGCTAGAAGCTTCTCTTTGGCAGTCTTTTAAACATATTTAGCTGCAGTGATCATACGCCATCAGAAGTGTCATTGGGAAATGCTGATTCTGACAGCAGCAGCTCCAGCTACGTTTGAGCGGTTTTGTTCTGTCTAGGGTTTCAGAAATGAAGGATCCATTTCTTTTCCATCCATTTCCGATGCATGAAATGGCACTGTAGCTTTAAGATGTTGTGAAGCTGGAAGAGCATGATGGGAATCGTGAAGGAAGTGAGGTCAGGTGTGTTTGAGAGCCCAGGGCTGTTCCTCTCTGAACACGAGGATCAGGAGAACACAGCAACACAAACATCAGATCGGGGGCGGAGATATGCATGCTAACACTCTGGAGTATTCCACAAAAACAAAGATCAGTTCTGTGACTCGAATGCATAATACTTCTCTCACACACACACACACACACACACACACACACACACACATTGCCCTCACTGTGACTAGATGAGACGGGTTTATCACCGTTTACACACTCGTGTTGATCCAAACCTGAATGACTTTCTTCAGTCAAACACAACATTCTGAAGAACTTCAGGGTTCCCACTCGTCCTGGAAAACACATGGAGGATTAGAGAACATGTCAAATGTCCTGGAAAGTTAAAACAACAGGAGTTTACAGGCGTTTATAGGAGTTTACAGGCATTTACAGGAGTTTACAGGCGTTTACAGGAGTTTACAGGAGTTTATAGGAGTTTACAGGCGTTTACAGGCGTTTACAGGCGTTTACAGGCGTTTACAGGCGTTTACAGGCGTTTACAGGAGTTTACAGGAGTTTACAGGCGTTTACAGGAGTTTACAGGAGTTTACAGGCGTTTACAGGAGTTTACAGGAGTTTACAGGCGTTTACAGGAGTTTACAGGCGTTTACAGGCGTTTACAGGAGTTTACAGGAGTTTACAGGAGTTTACAGGAGTTTACAGGCGTTTACAGGAGTTTACAGGCGTTTACAGGCGTTTACAGGAGTTTACAGGAGTTTACAGGCGTTTACAGGCGTTTACAGGCGTTTACAGGCGTTTACAGGCGTTTACAGGCGTTTACAGGCGTTTACAGGAGTTTACAGGAGTTTACAGGAGTTTACAGGAGTTTACAGGCGTTTACAGGCGTTTACAGGAGTTTACAGGCGTTTACAGGAGTTTACAGGCGTTTACAGGAGTTTACAGGCGTTTACAGGCGTTTACAGGAGTTTACAGGCGTTTACAGGAGTTTACAGGCGTTTACAGGAGTTTACAGGAGTTTACAGGCGTTTACAGGCGTTTACAGGAGTTTACAGGCGTTTACAGGCGTTTACAGGAGTTTACAGGCGTTTACAGGCGTTTACAGGAGTTTACAGGCGTTTACAGGCGTTTACAGGAGTTTACAGGCGTTTACAGGCGTTTACAGGAGTTTACAGGCGTTTACAGGAGTTTACAGGAGTTTACAGGCATTTACAGGAGTTTACAGGCGTTTACAGGAGTTTACAGGAGTTTACAGGCGTTTACAGGAGTTTACAGGAGTTTACAGGAGTTTACAGGAGTTTACAGGAGTTTACAGGCGTTTACAGGAGTTTACAGGCGTTTACAGGAGTTTACAGGAGTTTACAGGAGTTTACAGGAGTTTACAGGCGTTTACAGGAGTTTACAGGCGTTTACAGGAGTTTACAGGAGTTTACAGGCGTTTACAGGAGTTTACAGGAGTTTACAGGCGTTTACAGGCGTTTACAGGCGTTTACAGGAGTTTACAGGAGTTTACAGGCGTTTACAGGCGTTTACAGGAGTTTACAGGCGTTTACAGGAGTTTACAGGCGTTTACAGGCGTTTACAGGCGTTTACAGGCGTTTACAGGAGTTTACAGGAGTTTACAGGAGTTTACAGGCGTTTACAGGAGTTTACAGGCGTTTACAGGCGTTTACAGGCGTTTACAGGCGTTTACAGGAGTTTACAGGCGTTTACAGGAGTTTACAGGAGTTTACAGGAGTTTACTGGAGTTGTGGGTAGAGCTGGAGTAGAGCTGGAGATAGAGCTGGAGATAGAGTGGGATAGAGCTGGAGATAGAGCTGGAGATAGAGTGGGATAGAGCTGGAGTAGAGCTGGAGTAGAGCTGGAGATAGAGCTGGAGATAGAGCTGGAGTGGAGCTGGAGTGGAGCTGGAGTAGAGCTGGAGTAGAGCTGGAGATAGAGCTGGAGTAGAGCTGGAGATAGAGTGGGATAGAGCTGGAGATAGAGTGGGATAGAGCTGGAGTAGAGCTGGGATAGAGCTGGAGATAGAGCTGGAGATAGAGCTGGAGATAGAGCTGGAATAGAGCTGGAGTAGAGCTGGAGATAGAGCTGGAGTAGAGCTGGAGTAGAGCTGGAGATAGAGCTGGAGTAGAGCTGGAGATAGAGCTGGAGATAGAGCTGGAATAGAGCTGGAGTAGAGCTGGAGATAGAGCTGGAGATAGAGCTGGAATAGAGCTGGAGTAGAGCTGGAGATAGAGCTGGAGTAGAGCTGGAGATAGAGCTGGAGTAGAGCTGGAGTAGAGCTGGAGATAGAGCTGGAGATAGAGCTGGAGTAGAGCTGGAGATAGAGCTGGGGATAGAGCTGGAGATAGAGCTGGAGATAGAGCTGGAGATAGAGCTGGAATAGAGCTGGAGTAGAGCTGGAGATAGAGCTGGAGATAGAGCTGGAGTAGAGCTGGAGATAGAGCTGGAGATAGAGCTGGAGTAGAGCTGGAATAGAGCTGGAGTAGAGCTGGAGATAGAGCTGGAATAGAGCTGGAGATAGAGCTGGAGATAGAGCTGGAGATAGAGCTGGAGATAGAGCTGGAGTAGAGCTGGAGATAGAGCTGGAGATAGAGCTGGAGTAGAGCTGGAGATAGAGCTGGAGTAGAGCTGGAGATAGAGCTGGAGTAGAGCTGGAGATAGAGCTGGAGATAGAGCTGGAATAGAGCTGGAGTAGAGCTGGAGTAGAGCTGGAGATAGAGCTGGAGTAGAGCTGGAGTAGAGCTGGAGATAGAGCTGGAGATAGAGCTGGAGATAGAGCTGGAGTAGAGCTGGAGATAGAGCTGGAGATAGAGCTGGGGATAGAGCTGGGGATAGAGCTGGAGATAGAGCTGGAGATAGAGCTGGAATAGAGCTGGAGTAGAGCTGGAGATAGAGCTGGAGATAGAGCTGGAGTAGAGCTGGAGTAGAGCTGGAGATAGAGCTGGAGTAGAGCTGGAGATAGAGCTGGAGTAGAGCTGGAGATAGAGCTGGAGTAGAGCTGGAGATAGAGCTGGAGTAGAGCTGGAGATAGAGCTGGAGATAGAGCTGGAGTAGAGCTGGAGATAGAGCTGGAGATAGAGCTGGAGATAGAGCTGGAGTAGAGCTGGAGTAGAGCTGGAGATAGAGCTGGAGATAGAGCTGGAGATAGAGTGGGATAGAGCTGGAGATAGAGCTGGAGATAGAGCTGGAGTAGAGCTGGAGATAGAGCTGGAGATAGAGCTGGAGTAGAGCTGGAGATAGAGCTGGAGTAGAGCTGGAGATAGAGCTGGAGTAGAGCTGGAGATAGAGCTGGAGATAGAGCTGGAATAGAGCTGGAGTAGAGCTGGAGATAGAGCTGGAATAGAGCTGGAGTAGAGCTGGAGATAGAGCTGGAGATAGAGCTGGGGATAGAGCTGGAGATAGAGCTGGAGATAGAGCTGGAAAAGAGCTGGAGTAGAGCTGGAGATAGAGCTGGAGTAGAGCTGGAGATAGAGCTGGAGTAGAGCTGGAGATAGAGCTGGAGTAGAGCTGGAGATAGAGCTGGAGATAGAGCTGGAGTAGAGCTGGAGATAGAGCTGGAGATAGAGCTGGAGATAGAGCTGGAGATAGAGCTGGAGATAGAGCTGGAGTAGAGCTGGAGTAGAGCTGGAGATAGAGCTGGAGATAGAGCTGGAGATAGAGTGGGATAGAGCTGGAGATAGAGCTGGAGATAGAGCTGGAGTAGAGCTGGAGTAGAGCTGGAGATAGAGCTGGAGTAGAGCTGGAGATAGAGCTGGAGATAGAGTGGGATAGAGCTGGAGTAGAGCTGGAGATAGAGTGGGATAGAGCTGGAGATAGAGCTGGAGTAGAGCTGGAGTAGAGCTGGAGATAGAGCTGGAGATAGAGCTGGAGTAGAGCTGGAGTAGAGCTGGAGATAGAGCTGGAGATAGAGCTGGAGTAGAGCTGGGGATAGAGCTGGGGATAGAGCTGGAGTAGAGCTGGAGATAGAGCTGGAGATAGAGTGGGATAGAGCTGGAGTAGAGCTGGAGATAGAGTGGGATAGAGCTGGAGATAGAGCTGGAGATAGAGCTGGAGATAGAGCTGGAGTAGAGCTGGAGTAGAGCTGGAGATAGAGCTGGAGATAGAGCTGGAGATAGAGCTGGAGATAGAGCTGGAGATAGAGTGGGATAGAGCTGGAGGAGAGCTGGAGTAGAGCTGGAGATAGAGCTGGAGATAGAGCTGGAGTAGAGCTGGAGATAGAGCTGGAGTAGAGCTGGAGATAGAGCTGGAGTAGAGCTGGAGATAGAGCTGGAGATAGAGCTGGAGATAGAGCTGGAGTAGAGCTGGAGTAGAGCTGGAGATAGAGCTGGAGATAGAGCTCATAGAGCTGGAGTAGAGCTGGAGATAGAGCTGGAGATAGAGCTGGAGTAGAGCTGGAGATAGAGCTGGAGTAGAGCTGGAGATAGAGTGGGATAGAGCTGGAGGAGAGCTGGAGTAGAGCTGGAGTAGAGCTGGAGATAGAGCTGGAGTAGAGCTGGAGATAGAGCTGGAGTAGAGCTGAAGTAGAGCTGGAGTAGAGCTGGAGTAGAGCTGGAGATAGAGCTGGAGTAGAGCTGGAGTAGAGCTGGAGTAGAGCTGGAGATAGAGCTGGAGTAGAGCTGGAGTAGAGCTGGAGATAGAGCTGGAGTAGAGCTGGAGATAGAGCTGGAGATAAAGCTGGAGTAGAGCTGGAGTAGAGCTGGAGTAGAGCTGGAGATAGAGCTGGAGATAGAGCTGGAGATAGAGCTGGAGTAGAGCTGGAGTAGAGCTGGAGATAGAGCTGGAGTAGAGCTGGAGATAGAGCTGGGGATAGAGCTGGAGATAGAGCTGGAGTAGAGCTGGAGTAGAGCCGGAGATAAAGCTGGAGTAGAGCTGGAGTAGAGCTGGAGATAGAGCTGGAGTAGAGCTGGAGATAGAGCTGGAGATAGAGCTGGAGTAGAGCTGGAGTAGAGCTGGAGATAGAGCTGGAGTAGAGCTGGAGATAGAGCTGGAGATAGAGCTGGAGTAGAGCTGGAGATAGAGCTGGAGTAGAGCTGGAGATAGAGCTGGAGATAGAGCTGGAGTAGAGCTGGGGATAGAGCTGGAGATAGAGCTGGAGTAGAGCTGGAGATAGAGCTGGAGTAGAGCTGGAGTAGAGCTGGAGATAGAGCTGGAGTAGAGCTGGAGATAGAGCTGGAGTAGAGCTGGAGATAGAGCTGGAGATAGAGCTGGAGTAGAGCTGGGGATAGAGCTGGAGATAGAGCTGGAGTAGAGCTGGAGTAGAGCTGGGGATAGAGCTGGAGATAGAGCTGGAGATAGAGCTGGAGATAGAGCTGGAGTAGAGCTGGGGATAGAGCTGGAGTAGAGCTGGAGATAGAGCTGGAGTAGAGCTGGAGATAGAGCTGGAGTAGAGCTGGAGATAGAGCTGGAGATAGAGCTGGAGTAGAGCTGGGGATAGAGCTGGAGATAGAGCTGGAGTAGAGCTGGAGATAGAGCTGGAGTAGAGCTGGAGATAGAGCTGGAGATAGAGCTGGAGTAGAGCTGGAGATAGAGCTGGAGTAGAGCTGGGGATAGAGCTGGAGATAGAGCTGGAGTAGAGCTGGAGATAGAGCTGGAGTAGAGCTGGAGTAGAGCTGGAGTAGAGCTGGAGATAGAGCTGGAGTAGAGATGGAGATAGAGCTGGAGTAGAGCTGGAGTAGAGCTGGAGATAGAGCTGGAGATAGAGCTGGAGATAGAGCTGGAGTAGAGCTGGAGATAGAGTGGGATAGAGCTGGAGTAGAGCTGGAGTAGAGCTGGAGATAGAGCTGGAGATAGAGCTGGAGTAGAGCTGGAGATAGAGCTGGAGATAGAGCTGGAGATAGAGCTGGAGATAGAGCTGGAGTAGAGCTGGGGATAGAGCTGGAGATAGAGCTGGAGATAGAGCTGGAGTAGAGCTGGAGTAGAGCTGGGGATAGAGCTGGAGATAGAGCTGGAGATAGAGCTGGAGATAGAGCTGGAGTAGAGCTGGGGATAGAGCTGGAGATAGAGCTGGAGATAGAGCTGGAGTAGAGCTGGAGATAGAGCTGGAGTAGAGCTGGAGTAGAGCTGGGGATAGAGCTGGAGTAGAGCTGGAGATAGAGCTGGAGTAGAGCTGGAGATAGAGCTGGAGATAGAGCTGGAGTAGAGCTGGAGTAGAGCTGGGGATAGAGCTGGAGATAGAGCTGGAGATAGAGCTGGAGATAGAGCTGGAGTAGAGCTGGGGATAGAGCTGGAGATAGAGCTGGAGATAGAGCTGGAGTAGAGCTGGAGATAGAGCTGGAGTAGAGCTGGAGTAGAGCTGGGGATAGAGCTGGAGTAGAGCTGGAGTAGAGCTGGAGTAGAGCTGGAGTAGAGCTGGAGTAGAGCTGGAGATAGAGCTGGAGATAGAGCTGGAGTAGAGCTGGGGATAGAGCTGGAGATAGAGCTGGAGATAGAGCTGGAGTAGAGCTGGAGTAGAGCTGGGGATAGAGCTGGAGATAGAGCTGGAGATAGAGCTGGAGATAGAGCTGGAGTAGAGCTGGAGATAGAGCTGGAGATAGAGCTGGAGATAGAGCTGGAGTAGAGCTGGAGATAGAGCTGGAGATAGAGCTGGAGTAGAGCTGGAGATAGAGCTGGAGATAGAGCTGGAGATAGAGCTGGAGATAGAGCTGGAGATAGAGCTGGAGTAGAGCTGGAGATAGAGCTGGAGTAGAGCTGGAGTAGAGCTGGGGATAGAGCTGGAGTAGAGCTGGAGTAGAGCTGGAGTAGAGCTGGAGATAGAGTGGGAACGCTGATGAATTATGGGGGATTGATAGTGTAATGATTCACACCCCATCTCTCTCCGTCTTATCCATCCCTCCATCTCCGCTGTTCTCTCAGGATCTCGTTCTGTTTGAGGGCTTGGGTGTGTGTGTGTGGAGTTGACCCCGTGACCCCGTGACCCCTGTGACCCCTGTGGGCCGGCGTGCCTGAGTGAGGAGGAGTGGAGGAATGCCTGGACAGATCTGCTGTGTTCAGTGTGTCCGCTCTCTCTGAGGGAGGAGGGGCGGGGCTACAGCGCCGGTTGCTAAGGGCAGCGGTCAGAGAATCCCCCCCCCCCCACACACACACACACACACAGACTCAGGGTTATTTATATGTTAATGTTCGGCTTCACAATGAGGATTTCTGTGGCCATTCAGAACCGGCCGAGTCTCCAGAGGCTGCTCGAGTCACAGCAACATCATGAGTGTGTGTGTGTGTGTGTGTGTGTGTGTGTGTGAGTGTGAGTGTGTGTGTGTGTGGGGGGGGGGGTTGGAGATTCTCTCTCACTCTCTCACACACACACACACACTTTCGCGCACACACACACACACACACACACACTCCAGCATGTTTGTTAAAACTGAATGTTTTAAAAATGCTTTCCCCAATGTTTAGATTATTTATGCAAATTAGCACATCTGTAATTCGATTATGCACCGTTTGTCCATGTTAACAAACAATTGAAAAAAAACTTGTAATACATTTTTTGTTTGTCTTGATATAAGTAATCAGTTCAGTAATTTTCATGGTGATATCTAAAGGTTGCATTTCTTACCTTACCTATTATTCATGTGAGAAGAATAATGAACAGGCGTATGAATGGGAAATATTTGGGTCTTTTTCTGAACTTTCCCCTAATGGAGTTCTTCTGGGCTTTATTTCCTTACTCAGGACACATTGAGGATACAAAATCAGTTGAGTTTGATTCTGTTGCGATTGGTTCACCCTTTTCTCCTCAAACGCCTGGACTAGTAGACTATGTGCTTGCTTCAATAAAAATTAATACAGTTATGATTAAGCTAACTAGTTAGCTAGTTATTAGTTATCTAACATTAAAAACATGTTTCTATTTAATGAGAAAGTCATACGAACCTCAAAGTGTTAACCTGTGACCTCTGACCTTCAACAGCTGCTCCTGGTGCAGATGGGATGTGTAGTTGCAGGAACTGATTTGCTATAGGCTTCTCCTGATTGGTCTAAATCTCAGGCTACTTATGACAAATGTAATGCACAGAAGTAGCTGCACTGCTTAAATACAAAATTAAAGTTTTTGAAGGAAAATATAAGTCACTCTGATGACACAATTTGTATGTGAAATGTGCATATTTACCCCCAATTGTCGTGGTATGGGGAACATTTTTGTTTTTTAAACTTGAAACCAATTTATTTCAGTTGTTCAGTAGTTCAGTGGTTCAGTAGTTCAGTGGTACAGTGGTTCAGTTGTTCAGTAGTTCAGTTGTTCAGTAGTTCAGTAGTTCAGTAGTTCAGTGGTTCAGTAGTTCAGTTGTTCAGTAGTTCAGTAGTTCAGTAGTTCAGTTGTTCAGTTGTTCAGTAGTTCAGTTGTTCAGTAGTTCAGTGGTTCAGTTGTTCAGTTGTTCAGTAGTTCAGTGGTTCAGTGGTTCAGTAGTTCAGTTGTTCAGTAGTTCAGTTGTTCAGTAGTTCGGTTGTTCGTGGTTCGGTTGTTCGTGGTTCAGTGGTTCAGTTGTTCAGTGGTTCAGTAGTTCAGTAGTTCAGTTGTTCAGTGGTTCAGTGGTTCAGTGGTTCAGTTGTTCAGTGGTTCAGTGGTTCAGTTGTTCAGTGGTTCAGTGGTTCAGTTGTTCAGTAGTTCAGTTGTTCAGTTGTTCAGTGGTTCAGTAGTTCAGTAGTTCAGTGGTTCAGTGGTTCAGTTGTTCAGTAGTTCAGTAGTTCAGTGGTTCAGTAGTTCAGTTGTTCAGTGGTTCAGTTGTTCAGTAGTTCAGTTGTTCAGTAGTTCAGTAGTTCAGTGGTTCAGTGGTACAGTGGTTCAGTTGTTCAGTAGTTCAGTTGTTCAGTAGTTCAGTAGTTCAGTAGTTCAGTGGTTCAGTAGTTCAGTAGTTCAGTAGTTCAGTAGTTCAGTTGTTCAGTTGTTCAGTAGTTCAGTTGTTCAGTAGTTCAGTTGTTCAGTGGTTCAGTTGTTCAGTTGTTCAGTAGTTCAGTGGTTCAGTGGTTCAGTAGTTCAGTTGTTCAGTAGTTCAGTTGTTCAGTTGTTCAGTAGTTCGGTTGTTCGTGGTTCGGTTGTTCGTGGTTCAGTGGTTCAGTGGTTCAGTTGTTCAGTGGTTCAGTAGTTCAGTAGTTCAGTTGTTCAGTGGTTCAGTGGTTCAGTTGTTCAGTGGTTCAGTGGTTCAGTTGTTCAGTGGTTCAGTGGTTCAGTTGTTCAGTAGTTCAGTTGTTCAGTTGTTCAGTGGTTCAGTAGTTCAGTAGTTCAGTGGTTCAGTGGTTCAGTTGTTCAGTAGTTCAGTAGTTCAGTGGTGCAGTAGTTCAGTTGTTCAGTGGTTCAGTAGTTCAGTAGTTCAGTTGTTCAGTTGTTCGGTAGTTCGGTTGTTCAGTAGTTCCGTTGTTCAGTGGTTCAGTTGTTCAGTTGTTCAGTGGTTCAGTGGTTCAGTAGTTCAGTTGTTCAGTGGTTCAGTAGTTCAGTTGTTCAGTGGTTCGGTTGTTCGTGGTTCGGTTGTTCGGTGGTTCGGTGGTTCGGTTGTTCAGTGGTTCAGTAGTTCAGTAGTTCAGTTGTTCAGTGGTTCAGTTGTTCAGTTGTTCAGTAGTTCAGTTGTTCAGTAGTTCAGTTGTTCAGTTGTTCAGTTGTTCAGTAGTTCGGTTGTTCGTGGTTCGGTTGTTCGGTGGTTCGGTGGTTCGGTTGTTCAGTGGTTCAGTTGTTCAGTGGTTCAGTTGTTCAGTGGTTCAGTGGTTCAGTTGTTCAGTGGTTCAGTTGTTCAGTGGTTCAGTGGTTCAGTAGTTCGGTTGTTCGTGGTTCGGTTGTTCGGTGGTTCAGTGGTTCGGTTGTTCAGTGGTTCAGTTGTTCAGTGGTTCAGTTGTTCAGTGGTTCAGTGGTTCAGTAGTTCGGTTGTTCGTGGTTCGGTGGTTCAGTGGTTCAGTTGTTCAGTGGTTCAGTGGTTCAGTTGTTCAGTTGTTCAGTGGTTCAGTTGTTCAGTGGTTCAGTAGTTCAGTGGTTCAGTTGTTCAGTGGTTCAGTTGTTCAGTGGTTCAGTGGTTCAGTGGTTCGGTTGTTCGGTAGTTCGGTGGTTCGGTGGTTCAGTTGTTCAGTGGTTCAGTGGTTCAGTTGTTCAGTTGTTCAGTGGTTCAGTTGTTCAGTGGTTCAGTAGTTCAGTTGTTCAGTGGTTCAGTTGTTCAGTAGTTCAGTTTTTCAGTAGTTCAGTTGTTCAGTGGTTCAGTGGTTCGGTGGTTCGGTTGTTCGGTGGTTCGGTGGTTCGGTGGTTCGGTGGTTCAGTTGTTCAGTTGTTCAGTTGTTCAGTAGTTCAGTGGTTCAGTGGTTCAGTTGTTCAGTGGTTCAGTGGTTCAGTAGTTCAGTGGTTCAGTGGTTCAGTAGTTCCGTTGTTCAGTTGTTCAGTGGTTCAGTTGTTCAGTAGTTCCGTTGTTCAGTGGTTCAGTTGTTCAGTGGTTCAGTGGTTCAGTGGTTCAGTTGTTCAGTTGTTCGGTTGTTCGGTGGTTCAGTGGTTCAGTTGTTCAGTGGTTCAGTTGTTCAGTAGTTCAGTTGTTCAGTGGTTCAGTTGTTCAGTAGTTCAGTAGTTCAGTTTTTCAGTAGTTCAGTTGTTCAGTGGTTCAGTTGTTCAGTGGTTCAGTGGTTCGGTTGTTCGGTAGTTCGGTGGTTCGGTGGTTCGGTGGTTCAGTTGTTCAGTTGTTCAGTGGTTCAGTGGTTCAGTTGTTCAGTTGCTCAGTTGTTCAGTAGTTCAGTAGTTCAGTGGTTCAGTGGTTCAGTTGTTCAGTAGTTCAGTTGTTCAGTGGTTCAGTGGTTCAGTAGTTCAGTGGTTCAGTGGTTCAGTAGTTCCGTTGTTCAGTGGTTCAGTTGTTCAGTGGTTCAGTTGTTCAGTAGTTCCGTTGTTCAGTGGTTCAGTTGTTCAGTGGTTCAGTGGTTCAGTGGTTCAGTGGTTCAGTTGTTCGGTAGTTCGGTTGTTCGTGGTTCGGTTGTTCGGTGGTTCAGTAGTTCAGTTGTTCAGTTGTTCAGTGGTTCAGTTGTTCAGTGGTTCAGTGGTTCAGTGGTTCAGTTGTTCAGTGGTTCAGTTGTTCAGTGGTTCAGTAGTTCGGTTGTTCGGTAGTTCGGTGGTTCGGTGGTTCAGTGGTTCAGTGGTTCAGTTGTTCAGTTGTTCAGTGGTTCAGTTGTTCAGTTGTTCAGTAGTTCAGTTGTTCAGTGGTTCAGTAGTTCAGTTGTTCAGTAGTTCAGGAGTTCAGTTTTTCAGTAGTTCAGTTGTTCAGTGGTTCAGTTGTTCAGTGGTTCAGTTGTTCAGTTGTTCAGTTGTTCAGTGGTTCAGTGGTTCAGTTGTTCAGTGGTTCAGTGGTTCATTTGTTCAGTGGTTCAGTGGTTCAGTTGTTCAGTGGTTCAGTAGTTCAGTTGTTCAGTGGTTCAGTTGTTCAGTGGTTCAGTAGTTCCGTTGTTCAGTGGTTCAGTTGTTCAGTAGTTCCGTTGTTCAGTGGTTCAGTTGTTCAGTTGTTCAGTGGTTCAGTGGTTCAGTAGTTCAGTGGTTCAGTGGTTCAGTTGTTCAGTAGTTCAGTGGTTCATTGGTTCAGTTGTTCAGTAGTTCAGTTGTTCAGTGGTTCAGTGGTTCAGTTGTTCAGTGGTTCAGTTGTTCAGTAGTTCAGTGGTTCAGTAATTCAGTTGTTCAGTAGTTCAGTATTTCAGTGGTTCAGTTGTTCAGTAGTTCGGTTGTTCGGTGGTTCGGTTGTTCGGTGGTTCAGTGGTTCAGTTTTTCAGTGGTTCAGTAGTTCAGTTGTTCAGTGGTTCAGTTGTTCAGTGGTTCAGTGGTTCAGTTGTTCAGTGGTTCAGTGGTTCAGTAGTTCGGTGGTTCGGTGGTTCGGTGGTTCAGTGGTTCAGTGGTTCAGTTGTTCAGTAGTTCAGTTGTTCATTGGTTCAGTAGTTCAGTGGTTCAGTTGTTCAGTGGTTCAGTGGTTCAGTTGCTCAGTTGTTCAGTAGTTCAGTTGTTCAGTGGTTCAGTTGCTCAGTGGTTCAGTTGCTCAGTTGTTCAGTGGTTCAGTAGTTCAGTTTTTCAGTGGTTCAGTGGTTCAGTTGTTCAGTGGTTCAGTGGTTCAGTTGTTCAGTTGTTCAGTGGTTCAGTAGTTCAGTAGTTCAGTTGTTCAGTGGTTCAGTAGTTCAGTTGTTCAGTGGTTCAGTTTTTCTGTGGTTCAGTGGTTCCGTTGTTCAGTGGTTCAGTTGTTCAGTGGTTCAGTTGTTCAGTGGTTCAGTTGTTCAGTGGTTCAGTTGTTCAGTAGTTCAGTTGTTCAGTGGTTCAGTTGTTCAGTGGTTCAGTGGTTCAGTTGTTCAGTTGTTCAGTGGTTCAGTAGTTCAGTAGTTCAGTTGTTCAGTGGTTCAGTAGTTCAGTTGTTCAGTGGTTCAGTTTTTCAGTGGTTCAGTGGTTCCGTTGTTCAGTGGTTCAGTGGTTCAGTGGTTCAGTTGTTCAGTGGTTCAGTTGTTCAGTGGTTCAGTTGTTCAGTAGTTCAGTTGTTCAGTGGTTCAGTTGTTCAGTGGTTCCGTTGTTCAGTGGTTCAGTTGTTCAGTGGTTCAGTTGTTCAGTTGATCAGTGGTTCAGTAGTTCAGTGGTTCAGTTGTTCAGTGGTTCAGTTGTTCAGTGGTTCAGTAGTTCAGTGGTTCAGTGGTTCAGTTGTTCAGTGGTTCGGTTGTTCGGTGGTTCAGTTGTCCAGTTGTCCAGTGGTTCAGTTGTTCAGTTGTTCAGTAGTTCGGTTGCTCGGTTGTTCGGTGGTTCAGTAGTTCAGTTTTTCAGTGGTTCAGTGGTTCCGTTGTTCAGTGGTTCAGTTGTTCAGTGGTTCAGTTGTTCAGTGGTTCAGTTGTTCAGTGGTTCAGTGGTTCAGTAGTTCAGTTGTTCAGTGGTTCAGTGGTTCAGTGGTTCAGTGGTTCAGTTGTTCAGTGGTTCAGTTGTTCAGTGGTTCCGTTGTTCAGTGGTTCAGTTGTTCAGTGGTTCAGTGGTTCAGTTGTTCAGTGGTTCAGTTGTTCAGTAGTTCAGTTGTTCAGTGGTTCAGTTGTTCAGTGGTTCAGTTGTTCAGTGGTTCGGTTGTTCGGTGGTTCAGTTGTCCAGTGGTTCAGTGGTTCAGTTGTTCAGTGGTTCAGTTGTTCAGTTGTTCAGTGGTTCAGTTGTTCAGTTTTGCAGTTGTTCAGTGGTTCAGTTGTTCAGTAGTTCAGTTGTTCAGTGGTTCAGTTGTTCAGTGGTTCAGTGGTTCAGTTGTTCAGTGGTTCAGTAGTTCAGTGGTTCAGTGGTTCAGTTGTTCAGTAGTTCAGTGATTCAGTTGTTCAGTGGTTCAGTGGTTCAGTTGTTCAGTAGTTCAGTTGTTCAGCAGTTCAGTGGTTCAGTGGTTCAGTTGTTCAGTAGTTCAGTGGTTCAGTGATTCAGTGGTTCAGTTGTTCAGTGGTTCAGTTGTTCAGTAGTTCAGTGGTTCAGTAGTTCAGTGGTTCAGTAGTTCAGTGGTTCAGTGATTCAGTTGTTCAGTGGTTCAGTTGTTCAGTGGTTCAGTAGTTCAGTTGTTCAGTTGTTCAGTGGTTCAGTGGTTCAGTTGTTCAGTGGTTCAGTGGTTCATTTGTTCAGTGGTTCAGTGGTTCAGTTGTTCAGTGGTTCAGTAGTTCAGTTGTTCAGTTGTTCAGTGGTTCAGTTGTTCAGTGGTTCAGTAGTTCCGTTGTTCAGTGGTTCAGTTGTTCAGTAGTTCCGTTGTTCAGTGGTTCAGTTGTTCAGTTGTTCAGTGGTTCAGTGGTTCAGTAGTTCAGTGGTTCAGTGGTTCAGTTGTTCAGTAGTTCAGTGGTTCATTGGTTCAGTTGTTCAGTAGTTCAGTTGTTCAGTGGTTCAGTGGTTCAGTTGTTCAGTGGTTCAGTTGTTCAGTAGTTCAGTGGTTCAGTAATTCAGTTGTTCAGTAGTTCAGTATTTCAGTGGTTCAGTTGTTCAGTAGTTCGGTTGTTCGGTGGTTCGGTTGTTCGGTGGTTCAGTGGTTCAGTTTTTCAGTGGTTCAGTAGTTCAGTTGTTCAGTGGTTCAGTTGTTCAGTGGTTCAGTGGTTCAGTTGTTCAGTGGTTCAGTGGTTCAGTAGTTCGGTGGTTCGGTGGTTCAGTGGTTCAGTGGTTCAGTTGTTCAGTAGTTCAGTTGTTCATTGGTTCAGTAGTTCAGTGGTTCAGTTGTTCAGTGGTTCAGTGGTTCAGTTGCTCAGTTGTTCAGTAGTTCAGTTGTTCAGTGGTTCAGTTGCTCAGTGGTTCAGTTGCTCAGTTGTTCAGTGGTTCAGTAGTTCAGTTTTTCAGTGGTTCAGTGGTTCAGTTGTTCAGTGGTTCAGTGGTTCAGTTGTTCAGTTGTTCAGTGGTTCAGTAGTTCAGTAGTTCAGTTGTTCAGTGGTTCAGTAGTTCAGTTGTTCAGTGGTTCAGTTTTTCTGTGGTTCAGTGGTTCCGTTGTTCAGTGGTTCAGTTGTTCAGTGGTTCAGTTGTTCAGTGGTTCAGTTGTTCAGTGGTTCAGTTGTTCAGTAGTTCAGTTGTTCAGTGGTTCAGTTGTTCAGTGGTTCAGTGGTTCAGTTGTTCAGTTGTTCAGTGGTTCAGTAGTTCAGTAGTTCAGTTGTTCAGTGGTTCAGTAGTTCAGTTGTTCAGTGGTTCAGTTTTTCAGTGGTTCAGTGGTTCCGTTGTTCAGTGGTTCAGTGGTTCAGTGGTTCAGTTGTTCAGTGGTTCAGTTGTTCAGTGGTTCAGTTGTTCAGTAGTTCAGTTGTTCAGTGGTTCAGTTGTTCAGTGGTTCCGTTGTTCAGTGGTTCAGTTGTTCAGTGGTTCAGTTGTTCAGTTGATCAGTGGTTCAGTAGTTCAGTGGTTCAGTTGTTCAGTGGTTCAGTTGTTCAGTGGTTCAGTAGTTCAGTGGTTCAGTGGTTCAGTTGTTCAGTGGTTCGGTTGTTCGGTGGTTCAGTTGTCCAGTTGTCCAGTGGTTCAGTTGTTCAGTTGTTCAGTAGTTCGGTTGCTCGGTTGTTCGGTGGTTCAGTAGTTCAGTTTTTCAGTGGTTCAGTGGTTCCGTTGTTCAGTGGTTCAGTTGTTCAGTGGTTCAGTTGTTCAGTGGTTCAGTTGTTCAGTGGTTCAGTGGTTCAGTAGTTCAGTTGTTCAGTGGTTCAGTGGTTCAGTGGTTCAGTGGTTCAGTTGTTCAGTGGTTCAGTTGTTCAGTGGTTCCGTTGTTCAGTGGTTCAGTTGTTCAGTGGTTCAGTGGTTCAGTTGTTCAGTGGTTCAGTTGTTCAGTAGTTCAGTTGTTCAGTGGTTCAGTTGTTCAGTGGTTCAGTTGTTCAGTGGTTCGGTTGTTCGGTGGTTCAGTTGTCCAGTGGTTCAGTGGTTCAGTTGTTCAGTGGTTCAGTTGTTCAGTTGTTCAGTGGTTCAGTTGTTCAGTTTTGCAGTTGTTCAGTGGTTCAGTTGTTCAGTAGTTCAGTTGTTCAGTGGTTCAGTTGTTCAGTGGTTCAGTGGTTCAGTTGTTCAGTGGTTCAGTAGTTCAGTGGTTCAGTGGTTCAGTTGTTCAGTAGTTCAGTGATTCAGTTGTTCAGTGGTTCAGTTGTTCAGTAGTTCAGTTGTTCAGCAGTTCAGTGGTTCAGTGGTTCAGTTGTTCAGTAGTTCAGTGGTTCAGTGATTCAGTGGTTCAGTTGTTCAGTGGTTCAGTTGTTCAGTAGTTCAGTGGTTCAGTAGTTCAGTGGTTCAGTAGTTCAGTGGTTCAGTGATTCAGTTGTTCAGTGGTTCAGTTGTTCAGTGGTTCAGTAGTTCAGTTGTTCAGTGGTTCATTAGTTCAGTGGTTCAGTGGTTCAGTTGTTCAGTGGTTCAGTTGTTCAGTGATTCAGTGGTTCAGTTGTTCAGTGGTTCAGTTGTTCAGTGGTTCAGTAGTTCGGTTGTTCGGTTGTTCGGTGGTTCGGTGGTTCAGTGGTTCAGTTGTTCAGTAGTTCAGTTGTTCATTGGTTCAGTAGTTCAGTTGTTCAGTGGTTCAGTTGTTCAGTGGTTCAGTTGCTCAGTTGTTCAGTTGTTCAGTAGTTCAGTTTTTCAGTGGTTCAGTGGTTCCGTTGTTCAGTGGTTCAGTTGTTCAGTGGTTCAGTTGCTCAGTGGTTCAGTTGCTCAGTTGTTCAGTGGTTCAGTAGTTCAGTTTTTCAGTGGTTCAGTGGTTCAGTTGTTCAGTGGTTCAGTGGTTCAGTGGTTCAGTTGTTCAGTTGTTCAGTAGTTCAGTAGTTCAGTTGTTCAGTGGTTCAGTAGTTCAGTTGTTCAGTGGTTCAGTGGTTCAGTTTTTCAGTGGTTCAGTGGTTCCGTTGTTCAGTGGTTCAGTGGTTCAGTTGTTCAGTGGTTCAGTGGTTCAGTTGTTCAGTGGTTCAGTTGTTCAGTGGTTCAGTTGTTCAGTGGTTCAGTTGTTCAGTGGTTCAGTGGTTCAGTAGTTCAGTAGTTCAGTTGTTCAGTGGTTCAGTTGTTCAGTGGTTCCGTTGTTCAGTGGTTCAGTTGTTCAGTTGTTCAGTGGTTCAGTAGTTCAGTTGTTCAGTGGTTCAGTTGTTCAGTTGTTCAGTGGTTCAGTTGTTCAGTGGTTCAGTAGTTCAGTGGTTCAGTTGTTCAGTGGTTCAGTTGTTCAGTGGTTCGGTTGTTCGGTGGTTCAGTTGTCCAGTGGTTCAGTGGTTCAGTTGTTCAGTTGTTCAGTAGTTCAGTTGCTCAGTTGTTCGGTGGTTTTTGTGGTTCAGTTTTTCAGTAGTTCAGTTGCTCAGTTGTTCGGTGGTTCAGTGGTTCCGTTGTTCAGTGGTTCAGTGGTTCAGTTGTTCAGTGGTTCAGTGGTTCAGTTGTTCAGTGGTTCAGTTGTTCAGTGGTTCAGTTGTTCAGTGGTTCAGTTGTTCAGTGGTTCAGTAGTTCAGTTGTTCAGTGGTTCAGTGGTTCCGTTGTTCAGTGGTTCAGTGGTTCAGTGGTTCAGTTGTTCAGTGGTTCAGTTGTTCAGTGGTTCCGTTGGTCAGTGGTTCAGTGGTTCAGTGGTTCAGTTGTTCAGTGGTTCAGTTGTTCAGTGGTTCAGTGGTTCAGTAGTTCAGTTGTTCAGTGGTTCAGTTGTTCAGTGGTTCAGTTGTTCAGTGGTTCGGTTGTTCGGTGGTTCAGTTGTCCAGTTGTCCAGTGGTTCAGTGGTTCAGTGGTTCAGTTGTTCAGTGGTTCAGTGGTTCAGTGGTTCAGTTGTTCGGTGGTTCAGTTGTTCAGTGGTTTGGTTGTTCGGTGGTTCAGTTGTCCAGTTGTCCAGTGGTTCAGTGGTTCAGTTGTTCAGTGGTTCAGTTGTTCAGTGGTTCGGTTGTTCGGTGGTTCAGTTGTCCAGTGGTTCAGTGGTTCAGTGGTTCAGTTGTTCAGTGGTTCAGTTGTTCAGTGGTTCGGTTGTTCGGTGGTTCAGTTGTCCAGTTGTCCAGTGGTTCAGTGGTTCAGTGGTTCAGTTGTTCAGTGGTTCAGTTGTTCAGTGGTTCAGTTGTTCAGTTGTTCAGTGGTTCAGTTGTTCAGTTTTGCAGTTGTTCAGTGGTTCAGTTGTTCAGTTGTTCAGTAGTTCAGTTGTTCAGTGGTTCAGTTGTTCAGTGGTTCAGTGGTTCAGTTGTTCAGTGGTTCAGTGGTTCAGTAGTTCAGTGGTTCAGTGGTTCAGTTGTTCAGTAGTTCAGTGGTTCAGTGATTCAGTGGTTCAGTTGTTCAGTAGTTCGGTTGTTCAGCAGTTCAGTGGTTCAGTGGTTCAGTTGTTCAGTAGTTCAGTGGTTCAGTGGTTCAGTGATTCAGTGGTTCAGTTGTTCAGTAGTTCAGTGGTTCAGTAGTTCAGTGGTTTAGTAGTTCAGTGGTTCAGTGATTCAGTTGTTCAGTGGTTCAGTTGTTCAGTGGTTCAGTAGTTCAGTTGTTCAGTGGTTCAGTTGTTCAGTAGTTCAGTGGTTCAGTGATTCAGTTGTTCAGTGGTTCAGTTGTTCAGTGGTTCAGTAGTTCAGTTGTTCAGTAGTTCAGTTGTTCAGTAGTTCAGTGGTTCAGTGATTCAGTTGTTCAGTGGTTCAGTAGTTCAGTTGTTCAGTGGTTCAGTTGTTCAGTAGTTCAGTGGTTCAGTGGTTCAGTAGTTCAGTGGTTTAGTAGTTCAGTGGTTCAGTGATTCAGTTGTTCAGTGGTTCAGTTGTTCAGTGGTTCATTGTTTCAGTAGTTCAGTTGTTCAGTGGTTCAGTTGTTCAGTAGTTCAGTGGTTCAGTGATTCAGTTGTTCAGTGGTTCAGTGGTTCAGTTGTTCAGTTGTTCAGTGGTTCAGTAGTTCAGTTGTTCAGTAGTTCAGTTGTTCAGTAGTTCAGTGGTTCAGTGATTCAGTTGTTCAGTGGTTCAGTTGTTCAGTTGTTCAGTGATTCAGTTGTTCAGTGGTTCAGTTGTTCAGTGGTTCAGTAGTTCAGTTGTTCAGTGGGCGAGGCGGATCAAACAAACTTACTGTCGGATTTAGGGTGAGAAACTCTGCTGTGCTGATGGAGAAGTATTTGTCTCTCTCTCTCTCTCTCTCTCTCTCTCTGTCTCTCTCTCTCTGTCTCTCTGTCTCTCTCTCTCTCTCTCTCTCTCTCTCTCTCTCTCTCTCTCTCTCTCTCTCTAAGAGTAAAGCCACTGTGACTAATCAACTACCATAGGGCTTTCATCGCAAAATAAATTGTGTATGCCATCTTAAATTCATAATGTGTCTCATGTTGCATTTTTCTCTTTGAGCCATTATTTCTATAAATCATAATGTTTATGCATATTTTATTTTGGTGTGAATCTTAGAGTGGAGTAAAGCTGCAGAATTGCACTGATGATCAGTGTTGGGGAAACGCATTACAAGTAACTTGAGTTGCGTAATAATATTACTTTCTCCAAGTAACTAGTAAAGTAATGCATTACTTCTCAAATTTACAACAAAATATCTGAGTTACTTTTTCACATTAGTTTGACTGACAGCTCTCCTGCCCTCATGTTGAGAGTCAGTGCAGAGGTGTGTGTGTGTGTGTGTGTGTGTGTGTGTGTGTGTGTGTGTGTGTGTGTGTGTGTGTGTGTGTGTGTGTGTGTGTGTGTGTGTGTGTGTGTGTGTGTGTGTGTGAGTGAGTGAGTGAGTGAGTGAGTGAGTGAGTGAGTGAGTGAGTGAGTGAGTGAGTGAGTGAGTGAGTGAGTGAGTGAGTGAGTGAGTGAGTGAGTGAGTGAGTGAGTGAGTGAGTGAGTGAGTGAGTGAGTGAGTGAGTGAGTGAGTGAGTGTGTGTGTGTGTGTGTGTGTGTGTGTGTGTGTGTGTGTGTGTGTGTGTGTGTGTGTGTGTGTGTGTGAGTGTGTGTGTGTGAACATGATGGTCATTGTAGTTCTAGACTAAATGTGAGCATTTATTTATCTCACTTGCACAATAAAGATTCTGTTCTCCTCAAAATGAATAAAATCAGTCAAATGCAAAATCAGAATACTATGCAAACCTCCAATAATTAAATGTTAAATAAAACAACTATTTTTATGCATAATCTACCTTTATATTTAATTGACCAATGTCTTGCTGCTGACCTTTTGATGATGAAAATTACTAGATTTTTTGTTTTTATTGGTAAACTTTTTCCTCCTGCGTCCTCTTCTCCATTATCCAGAGCTGCGCCCTCTAGTGTTCATGAGGGAATCTGCATCTTTACCTCAGCCTGGGGATTATTATTTACATTTTGGTATGAAGAGGTCTTTACCGTTGCACAAAAATATAACTTTTTTGTTATAAACCAACACAAAAACAAGCCCAGCCCAGGTGAGAAAAAGTAACGTAACGCATTACTTTTCTTAAAAAGTAACTAAGTAACTCAATTAGTTACTTTTTAAGGGATTAACGCAATATTATAATGCATTACTTTTCCAGTAGCTTTCTCCAACACTGCTGATGAGCGATTACAGTTACACACACACAGTTTCTCTGACCTGCCCAGCGAGTTGATGGCTGAGTGTCCATCATATGCTGTAATATCTGTGTATATAATAATATCTGTGACTCTGGTCATCTCCAGCAGACACGGGGCGTCCACTCTGAAGTTCAGGCCGTCTGTGGTCAACATGAGAGGTCGTTTATCTTTGATTTACTGAATCGACGGTTACATTTAACATTTTCTAATCACCAATGCATTCCTGCAAATGACCTCTTATTGCAATGTGGCAGTGATGCTCTTATAAACTACAGCTCAAACACCTGTAGAGTGACCAGCAGTGAGCGGCCATCTTGTGGGAGATTCAGCGGAGATCTGTGGCTCCAGCCCATAATATGAAGAAGAAGACGCGCTATAACATTGATCTAACTACACTCTAAAATGCTGGGTTAAAAACAACCCAAGTTGGGTTGAAAATGGACAAACTCAGCAGTTGAGCTGTTTTAACCCAGCGGTTGAGTTGTTTTAGCCCTAGTGATTGAGTTGTTTTAGCCCAGAAGTTGGGTTGTTTTAGCCCAGAGAATGGGTTGTTTTACCCCAGAGAATGGGTTGTTTTAACCCAGCAATTGGGTTATTTTAACCCAGTGAATGGGTCGTTTTAACCCAGCGATTGAGTTGTTTTAACCCAGTGAATGGGTTGTTTTAGCCCAGTGGTTGAGTTGTTTTAGCCCAGAAGTTGGGTTGTTTTAGCCCAGAGAATGGGTTGTTTTACCCCAGAGAATGGGTTGTTTTAACCCAGCAATTGGGTTATTTTAACCCAGTGAATGGGTCGTTTTAACCCAGCGATTGAGTTGTTTTAACCCAGTGAATGGGTTGTTTTAGCCCAGAGAATGGGTTGTTTTACCCCAGAGAATGGGTTGTTTTAACCCAGCAATTGGGTTATTTTAACCCAGTGAATGGGTCGTTTTAACCCAGCGATTGAGTTGTTTTAACCCAGTAAATGGGTTGTTTTAGCCCAGCGGTTGAGTTGTTTTAACCCAGCGGTTGAGTTGTTTTAGCCCAGAGAATGAGTTGTTTTAACCCAGTGATTGGGTTGTTTTACCCCAGAGAATGGGTTGTTTTAGCCCAGTGAATGGGTTGTTTTAGCCCAGTGGTTGAGTTGTAGTTGTTTTAGCCCAGTGGTTGAGTTGTTTTAGCCCAGTGGTTGGGTTGTTTTAACCCAGTGAATGGGTTGTTTTAGCCCAGTGAATGGGTTGTTTTAGCCCAGTGGTTGAGTTGTTTTAGCCCAGTGGTTGAGTTGTTTTAACCCAGAGAATGGGTTGTTTTAACCCAGCGATTGGGTTGTTTTAGCCCAGCAATTGGGATGTTTTAACCCAGAGGTTGGGTTGTTTTAGCCCAGCGATTGAGTTGAATGTTTGCCCAACCTGCTGGGTAGTTTTATTTAACCCAACTATTATATAAAAATGACTGTATTGCTTGCTTAAAATGAACCCAATGTGTGTTGGAAATTAACATGTATTAATATGTTTAATGAATAATAATTAAACAATAAACATTTATTAAATTGCTTATTAATAAATGTTCACCTTTTATTGTTGCCTCTAATAATTATGTGTCTGATTTCCAACACACTTTGGGTTTATTTTAAGCCAGCAATACAGTAATTTTTATTGAGTTAAATAAAACTGCCCAGCATGTTTAACAATAACTGGGTTTGTCCATTTTGAACCCAGCATTTTTTAGAGTGTATCTATAATATTTTACACTGCTACCAAATTTAATTTGCACTGAACCACTGCCTAAATCCTAGGCTAATTTAAAATATAAACCGAACTTTTGATGAATCTTTTGGAAATGCACATGTAGTTACAGTATTTTCTGCTTTATGACATTAGGCTCTGTTGACTTTGACTCATTTTGAATACAACTAACATATGCAATAACATTCGAAACAATGCTCTCAAATAAAAGAGTCCAGCTGCTTCACTTCCCCATCCACTCCACCTCCGCTGAGAGCTTCCTGTCCTTTCTCACGCATGTACAGGTGACATGCCTTACTCCAGAGTTACAGGTGACATGCCTTACTCCAGAGTTACAGGTGACATGCCTTACTCCAGAGTTACAGGTGACATGCCTTACTCCAGTGTTACAGGTGACATGCCTTACTCCAGTGTTACAGGTGACATGCCTTACTCCAGAGTTACAGGTGACATGCCTTACTCCAGAGTTACAGGTGACATGCCTTACTCCAGTGTTACAGGTGACATGCCTTACTCCAGTGTTACAGGTGACATGCCTTACTCCAGTGTTACAGGTGACATGCCTTACTCCAGTGTTACAGGTGACATGCCTTACTCCAGAGTTACAGGTGACATGCCTTACTCCAGAGTTACAGGTGACATGCCTTACTCCAGTGTTACAGGTGACATGCCTTACTCCAGAGTTACAGGTGACATGCCTTACTCCAGAGTTACAGGTGACATGCCTTACTCCAGTGTTACAGGTGACATGCCTTACTCCAGTGTTACAGGTGACATGCCTTACTCCAGAGGTACAGGTGACATGCCTTACTCCAGTGTTACAGGTGACATGCCTTACTCCAGAGTTACAGGTGACATGCCTTACTCCAGAGTTACAGGTGACATGTCTTACTCCAGAGGTACAGGTGACATGCCTTACTCCAGAGTTACAGGTGACATGCCTTACTCCAGAGTTACAGGTGACATGCCTTACTCCAGAGTTACAGGTGACATGCCTTACTCCAGAGTTACAGGTGACATGCCATACTCCAGTGTTACAGGAGTTACAGGTGACATGCCTTACTCCAGAGTTACAGGTGACATGCCTTACTCCAGAGTTACAGGTGACATGCCTTACTCCAGAGTTACAGGTGACATGCCTTACTCCAGAGTTACAGGTGACATGCCTTACTTCAGAGGTACAGGTGACATGCCTTACTCCAGTGTTACAGGTGACATGCCTTACTCCAGTGTTACAGGTGATATGCCTTACTCCAGAGTTACAGGTGATATGCCTTACTCCAGAGTTACAGGTGACATGCCTTACTCCAGAGTTACAGGTGACATGCCTTACTCCAGAGTTACAGGTGACATGCCTTACTCCAGAGTTACAGGTGACATGCCTTACTCCAGAGTTACAGGTGACATGCCTTACTCCAGAGGTACAGGTGACATGCCTTACTCCAGAGTTACAGGTGACATGCCTTACTCCAGAGTTACAGGTGACATGCCTTACTCCAGAGTTACAGGTGACATGCCTTACTCCAGAGTTACAGGTGACATGCCTTACTCCAGAG
This sequence comes from Gobio gobio, assembly GCF_949357685.1. NCBI lineage: Eukaryota > Metazoa > Chordata > Actinopteri > Cypriniformes > Gobionidae > Gobio > Gobio gobio. The sequence continues at coordinate 2,105,797 of NC_137102.1, read as the reverse complement.
TTACAGGTGACATGCCTTACTCCAGAGGTACAGGTGACATGCCTTACTCCAGAGTTACAGGTGACATGCCTTACTCCAGAGTTACAGGTGACATGCCTTACTCCAGAGTTACAGGTGACATGCCTTACTCCAGAGTTACAGGTGACATGCCTTACTCCAGAGTTACAGGTGACATGCCTTACTCCAGAGTTACAGGTGACATGCCTTACTCCAGAGTTACAGGTGACATGCCTTACTCCAGAGTTACAGGTGACATGCCTTACTCCAGAGTTACAGGTGACATGCCTTACTCCAGTGTTACACAGAGAGTAAATACACTTGTGCAACCATACTTGTATATTTCTGCTCATAATCATGAACAATGCTATATTAATTACGGCTTTATTTCTTCACAAAATGAGATCTTGGGGACTCTCAATCTTGCATCTTTTCCCCCCATTGTGTGTGTGTGTGTGTGTGTGTGTGTGTGTGTGTGTGTGTGTGTGTGTGTGTGTGTGTGTGTGTGTGTGTGTGTGTGTGTGTGTGTGTGTGTGTGTGTGTGTGTGTGTGTGTGTGTGAGTGTGTGTGTGTGAACATGATGGTCATTGTAGTTCTAGACTAAATGTGAGCATTTATTTATCTCACTTGCACAATAAAGATTCTGTTCTCCTCAAAATGAATAAAATCAGTCAAATGCAAAATCAGAATACTATGCAAACCTCCAATAATTAAATGTTAAATAAAACAACTATTTTTATGCATAATCTACCTTTATATTTAATTGACCAATGTCTTGCTGCTGACCTTTTGATGATGAAAATTACTAGATTTTTTGTTTTTATTGGTAAACTTTTTCCTCCTGCGTCCTCTTCTCCATTATCCAGAGCTGCGCCCTCTAGTGTTCATGAGGGAATCTGCATCTTTACCTCAGCCTGGGGATTATTATTTACATTTTGGTATGAAGAGGTCTTTACCGTTGCACAAAAATATAACTTTTTTGTTATAAACCAACACAAAAACAAGCCCAGCCCAGGTGAGAAAAAGTAACGTAACGCATTACTTTTCTTAAAAAGTAACTAAGTAACTCAATTAGTTACTTTTTAAGGGATTAACGCAATATTATAATGCATTACTTTTCCAGTAGCTTTCTCCAACACTGCTGATGAGCGATTACAGTTACACACACACAGTTTCTCTGACCTGCCCAGCGAGTTGATGGCTGAGTGTCCATCATATGCTGTAATATCTGTGTATATAATAATATCTGTGACTCTGGTCATCTCCAGCAGACACGGGGCGTCCACTCTGAAGTTCAGGCCGTCTGTGGTCAACATGAGAGGTCGTTTATCTTTGATTTACTGAATCGACGGTTACATTTAACATTTTCTAATCACCAATGCATTCCTGCAAATGACCTCTTATTGCAATGTGGCAGTGATGCTCTTATAAACTACAGCTCAAACACCTGTAGAGTGACCAGCAGTGAGCGGCCATCTTGTGGGAGATTCAGCGGAGATCTGTGGCTCCAGCCCATAATATGAAGAAGAAGACGCGCTATAACATTGATCTAACTACACTCTAAAATGCTGGGTTAAAAACAACCCAAGTTGGGTTGAAAATGGACAAACTCAGCAGTTGAGCTGTTTTAACCCAGCGGTTGAGTTGTTTTAGCCCTAGTGATTGAGTTGTTTTAGCCCAGAAGTTGGGTTGTTTTAGCCCAGAGAATGGGTTGTTTTACCCCAGAGAATGGGTTGTTTTAACCCAGCAATTGGGTTATTTTAACCCAGTGAATGGGTCGTTTTAACCCAGCGATTGAGTTGTTTTAACCCAGTGAATGGGTTGTTTTAGCCCAGTGGTTGAGTTGTTTTAGCCCAGAAGTTGGGTTGTTTTAGCCCAGAGAATGGGTTGTTTTACCCCAGAGAATGGGTTGTTTTAACCCAGCAATTGGGTTATTTTAACCCAGTGAATGGGTCGTTTTAACCCAGCGATTGAGTTGTTTTAACCCAGTGAATGGGTTGTTTTAGCCCAGAGAATGGGTTGTTTTACCCCAGAGAATGGGTTGTTTTAACCCAGCAATTGGGTTATTTTAACCCAGTGAATGGGTCGTTTTAACCCAGCGATTGAGTTGTTTTAACCCAGTAAATGGGTTGTTTTAGCCCAGCGGTTGAGTTGTTTTAACCCAGCGGTTGAGTTGTTTTAGCCCAGAGAATGAGTTGTTTTAACCCAGTGATTGGGTTGTTTTACCCCAGAGAATGGGTTGTTTTAGCCCAGTGAATGGGTTGTTTTAGCCCAGTGGTTGAGTTGTAGTTGTTTTAGCCCAGTGGTTGAGTTGTTTTAGCCCAGTGGTTGGGTTGTTTTAACCCAGTGAATGGGTTGTTTTAGCCCAGTGAATGGGTTGTTTTAGCCCAGTGGTTGAGTTGTTTTAGCCCAGTGGTTGAGTTGTTTTAACCCAGAGAATGGGTTGTTTTAACCCAGCGATTGGGTTGTTTTAGCCCAGCAATTGGGATGTTTTAACCCAGAGGTTGGGTTGTTTTAGCCCAGCGATTGAGTTGAATGTTTGCCCAACCTGCTGGGTAGTTTTATTTAACCCAACTATTATATAAAAATGACTGTATTGCTTGCTTAAAATGAACCCAATGTGTGTTGGAAATTAACATGTATTAATATGTTTAATGAATAATAATTAAACAATAAACATTTATTAAATTGCTTATTAATAAATGTTCACCTTTTATTGTTGCCTCTAATAATTATGTGTCTGATTTCCAACACACTTTGGGTTTATTTTAAGCCAGCAATACAGTAATTTTTATTGAGTTAAATAAAACTGCCCAGCATGTTTAACAATAACTGGGTTTGTCCATTTTGAACCCAGCATTTTTTAGAGTGTATCTATAATATTTTACACTGCTACCAAATTTAATTTGCACTGAACCACTGCCTAAATCCTAGGCTAATTTAAAATATAAACCGAACTTTTGATGAATCTTTTGGAAATGCACATGTAGTTACAGTATTTTCTGCTTTATGACATTAGGCTCTGTTGACTTTGACTCATTTTGAATACAACTAACATATGCAATAACATTCGAAACAATGCTCTCAAATAAAAGAGTCCAGCTGCTTCACTTCCCCATCCACTCCACCTCCGCTGAGAGCTTCCTGTCCTTTCTCACGCATGTACAGGTGACATGCCTTACTCCAGAGTTACAGGTGACATGCCTTACTCCAGAGTTACAGGTGACATGCCTTACTCCAGAGTTACAGGTGACATGCCTTACTCCAGTGTTACAGGTGACATGCCTTACTCCAGTGTTACAGGTGACATGCCTTACTCCAGAGTTACAGGTGACATGCCTTACTCCAGAGTTACAGGTGACATGCCTTACTCCAGTGTTACAGGTGACATGCCTTACTCCAGTGTTACAGGTGACATGCCTTACTCCAGTGTTACAGGTGACATGCCTTACTCCAGTGTTACAGGTGACATGCCTTACTCCAGAGTTACAGGTGACATGCCTTACTCCAGAGTTACAGGTGACATGCCTTACTCCAGTGTTACAGGTGACATGCCTTACTCCAGAGTTACAGGTGACATGCCTTACTCCAGAGTTACAGGTGACATGCCTTACTCCAGTGTTACAGGTGACATGCCTTACTCCAGTGTTACAGGTGACATGCCTTACTCCAGAGGTACAGGTGACATGCCTTACTCCAGTGTTACAGGTGACATGCCTTACTCCAGAGTTACAGGTGACATGCCTTACTCCAGAGTTACAGGTGACATGTCTTACTCCAGAGGTACAGGTGACATGCCTTACTCCAGAGTTACAGGTGACATGCCTTACTCCAGAGTTACAGGTGACATGCCTTACTCCAGAGTTACAGGTGACATGCCTTACTCCAGAGTTACAGGTGACATGCCATACTCCAGTGTTACAGGAGTTACAGGTGACATGCCTTACTCCAGAGTTACAGGTGACATGCCTTACTCCAGAGTTACAGGTGACATGCCTTACTCCAGAGTTACAGGTGACATGCCTTACTCCAGAGTTACAGGTGACATGCCTTACTTCAGAGGTACAGGTGACATGCCTTACTCCAGTGTTACAGGTGACATGCCTTACTCCAGTGTTACAGGTGATATGCCTTACTCCAGAGTTACAGGTGATATGCCTTACTCCAGAGTTACAGGTGACATGCCTTACTCCAGAGTTACAGGTGACATGCCTTACTCCAGAGTTACAGGTGACATGCCTTACTCCAGAGTTACAGGTGACATGCCTTACTCCAGAGTTACAGGTGACATGCCTTACTCCAGAGGTACAGGTGACATGCCTTACTCCAGAGTTACAGGTGACATGCCTTACTCCAGAGTTACAGGTGACATGCCTTACTCCAGAGTTACAGGTGACATGCCTTACTCCAGAGTTACAGGTGACATGCCTTACTCCAGAGTTACAGGTGACATGCCTTACTCCAGAGGTACAGGTGACATGCCTTACTCCAGAGTTACAGGTGACATGCCTTACTCCAGAGTTACAGGTGACATGCCTTACTCCAGAGTTACAGGTGACATGCCTTACTCCAGAGTTACAGGTGACATGCCTTACTCCAGAGTTACAGGTGACATGCCTTACTCCAGAGTTACAGGTGACATGCCTTACTCCAGAGTTACAGGTGACATGCCTTACTCCAGAGTTACAGGTGACATGCCTTACTCCAGAGTTACAGGTGACATGCCTTACTCCAGTGTTACACAGAGAGTAAATACACTTGTGCAACCATACTTGTATATTTCTGCTCATAATCATGAACAATGCTATATTAATTACGGCTTTATTTCTTCACAAAATGAGATCTTGGGGACTCTCAATCTTGCATCTTTTCCCCCCATTGTGTGTGTGTGTGTGTGTGTGTGTGTGTGTGTGTGTGTGTGTGTGTGTGTGTGTGTGTGTGTGTGTGTGTGTGTGTGTGTGTGTGTGTGTGTGTGTGTGTGTATATATATGTGTGTGTGTGTGTATATGTGTGTATGTGTGTGTATCGTTGGAAGTGTGATATAGTATAAGCAGGGTTGGGAAGGTTACTTTTCAAATGTATTTCACTACAGATTACAGAAAGCATGCTTTAAAAAGTCACGTGTAAGGTATTTCGTTATATTACACAAGTAACTTAATCTAAATACTTTAGAATACTCTTGAATACTAATAAGACATGCAACACAAACATAGGACTTGGTTTTCCTCTATTATTACTTTAAACAACATCAGGTTTCCACAATATTTCTTAAAGCAGAATGAGGCGTTTCTATCTACACACACCGCGGGTCCCTTACAATGAAGCCGCCATTTTGTGCCACCATGTTTCTACGGTGGCCCTAAAGGGACAAACTTCTCAACAGAGGGCTAGCTACTCTACCGTAGCTTCTAAGGTGCAATGTACACACTGCACCTTTAATGTTTAAATGAAATAAATGACATTAAAATTCAAAGTAATCATATTGGCAGTCTAAAATAGTGTTCAGATGTAACTGTAATTTGATTACCACCCATTTAAAATAAATATAAATAAACACAGTTACTCAAATTTTGTATTTAAAATATGTATGTGTTTCGTTACTCCCCAACCCTGAGTATATGTATATTCCTGGTCATGTAATGTCTGAAGATGGACAGATTAAAGGATCCTCAGAAAGGACAGCCATTGTTGAGAGAAGAGTAGGTTTGACTGCATTCCTCGGTGTATCGACTGAGTAAAGGGGGTGTGAGAGACTCTCACTAAACACCGGCTCGTCTCATCTGCTCTCTGGGATTGTTTCGTTTTGTTTTCGTGGAGGGATGTGACTATAATAACTGATTGCGGGATCGATATCAACCATGGAGTTTATAGGTATGTTTTCTGAGGCACTTTATTTCCAACGGCTGTGGAGCCGCGCGCCAGAGTTTGAATATTGAGCCGCATATTTGATCTGTTGGTCTTCTAATAAGGATATTTATCTCGAAATGCAGTTCGAGTACCACATGTTAATTAAATATTCCCACCCTTGTTATTATTTTCAATACTAATGCAGCCTATGGACGATGTAGTAGTGTGTATTCAACAGTTGTCTGAGTTCTTCGCGGTTGTAACCGACTCTATTTACGATTCGCGACCGATATTAGGCGGTTGTTTTTGATTTCATGATGTGTGGAGGTTTCATGAGCATGTGTTTTCCACAGAACATCGTATTAAAATAGCCTACTCTCAATCTAGTGTTTGAAACATACAGCGTGACTGTTGTAGCCCGATTCGCAGACGAATGATTCTTACGAGTCGGTTCTTTTGTAGTGAATCCTTTTACGGTCTATGAGTGAATCACTAACACACAGGCCAACCGAAGTAACCGACGAGAATGTTCGATTGAGTCGGTTCACAATATGATTCACTAACTGAATCATTCAGAGAGGTTACTGAAGCGCGTTTAGTTATTTATCTTACCGCATGTTGTATTTAAAGCGTGTAATACTTTAATCAGTTGTGTTTTATCAAAATAAATGAATGAAATATGAAGTACCAAGGAACGTTAAGAGGAATTGGAAGCTTAGATTAGATTTAGATGAGGCTTTTACCTCAAGGAGAAGAAAGCATCGCTCATAGCGGTCACCTCTCACTGCTGTTATTTATTAATTTGCCCTTTTAATGTCATCTATCCTTTTATGCTCCTGTATTAAAAGCCAATGGGATGCTTTCTTTAAATGATTCATAACACAACACCCTGAATTTGAACTATATTAATATAAACATTGATTACATTTTATTTAATGGAATGGATCAGATTTGGTCACACAGAGATTGCTTTTTGAGAAATGCCAACCAAAATAGTGAAGAGAGCTTTTTTTACTTAGTATTTTTGTCTTGTTTTCAGTCCAAATATCTAAAAAATCTTACATTAAGAAGCATTTACTAGACAAGCAAAAGTTTTTGTCTTGTTTTGGGGGAAAATAACACAAAATTAAGGGAGTTTTTGCTTAAAATAAGCACAACAATCTGCCAATGGGCTAAGAAAAATAATCTTGTTTTCGGTTTCAATTAAGATTCTTTTTCTTACCCCATTGGCAGATTGTTGTGCTTATTTTAAGCAAAAAATTCCTTAATTTTTAGTTATTTTCCCACAAAACAAGATATTTGGAATGAAAACAAGACAAAAATACTAAGTAAGAAAAGCATTTTTTGCAGTGAATAAATAATCTCTCCACTGATGTATGGTTTGTTAGGATAGGACAATATTTGAACATCTGAGGGTGCAAAAACATCTAAATATTGCGAAAATCTGCTTTAAAGTTGTCCAAATGAAGTCCTTAGCAATGCATATTACTACTAATAATACATTTATGATATGAACATTGACCAAATATCTTCATGGAACATGATCTTAATATCCTCATGATCTTGAATAGCCTCATCTAAACATGACGGTCGTCATACATGTGCTCTGGTGTGTATCAGTTGTAAGTGGAAATGAAGTGTGTAAGTATGACGTTATCTTTAACCCTCTCCACTCTTTACCGGCTATTAAACTGGAAATACCGGTCTGTGGGTTTCCGCCATTTTTGACCAAACCTGTTTGACCTTTAGATTGTCAGGCGTCACAAACTAAAACAATGCAACTGTGAGTCTGAAGATAACGTGCCACACCTGTCTACTGAGAGGACGAGGCAAGAGCTCTTGAATGACTGACTCATATAAAGACTATTGGGATAATCGGCCGGTGGATTAAACCCTTTCCTTCAGGATTTCCCCATCGCGCTCCATCTCTGATGCAGAGAAATGCTGCAGTTGTGTGTGGTGGGAGCTTTGCTCCACTGCTGTTCCACTAAATATGAATAATTAATGCCTGGCCTGCAGATTCATATCAGGTATCATCCTCATCTTCCTCATCCTCTTCCTCATCTTCACTGATGGTCTGACCTGTGTTCTGCTCAGTGGTGTTGATGAGACCAGTTCCTCCTCCTCCTGTGCTCATGTTGGGATGATGGTTATATTGGGCAGGGCTTGAGTGAGTCAGTGTCATTAGAACATTTGTATTATGATCCTTTACATGCCTTAAGCAAAACTGTTTACTCTTTTAAACCTTTAAATGGATTCATTATAAACATTCTAACCAATGTTACTAAGATTATTACGAGTCTTTCTTACAATTTCAACACAAGCTCATTTAAAGAATTGTTTGTAGATGTATCGCTCTCTGGAAGAATATCGTTTATTATTGCAACATTTAAAAATACAAAACAAACAGTGATATTACTATACATGCAGTGTTGGTGAGCGGAAGAGATTTATTTTAAAAACATTTAAAAGCTTTTGCTTACCGATCCCAAACTTTTGAGTGTGTGTGTGTGTTTTAGTATTTTAAGGGATAGTTCACACAAAAATGAAAATTTGCCCATGATTTACTTTATAATGGCAGCCTAAAATTTGAAGACCAAAAAAGTGCATTTATTTATTGACCCCCGGAGCCGTGTAGTTTTATGATGAATGCACTTTTATGATGGACAGATGCACTTTTATGACGGATAGATGCACTTTTATGATGGACAGATGCACTTTTATGATGGATAGATGCACTTTTATGATGGATAGATGCACTTTTATGATGGATAGATGAACTTTTATGATGAACAGATGCACTTTTATGACGGATAGATGCACTTTTATGATGGACAGATGCACTTTTATGATGGACAGATGCACTTTTATGATGGACAGATGCACTTTTATGATGGACAGATGCACTTTTATGATGGACAGATGCACTTTTATGACGGATAGATGCACTTTTATGATGGATAGATGCACTTTTATGATGGATAGATGCACTTTTATGATGGATAGATGCACTTTTATGATGGATAGATGCACTTTTATGACGGATAGATGCACTTTTATAATGGACAGATGCACTTTTATGACGGATAGATGCACTTTTATAATGGACAGATGCACTTTTATGATGGACAGATGCACTTTTATGATGGATAGATGCACTTTTATGATGGATAGATGCACTTTTATGACGGATAGATGCACTTTTATAATGGACAGATGCACTTTTATGATGGACAGATGCACTTTTATGACGGATAGATGCACTTTAATGATGGATAGATGCACTTTTATGATGGACAGATGCACTTTTATGATGGACAGATGCACTTTTATGATGGACAGATGCACTTTTATGACGGATAGATGCACTTTTATGACGGATAGATGCACTTTTATGACGGATAGATGCACTTTTATGATGGATAGATGCACTTTTATGATGAACAGATGCACTTTTATGACGGATAGATGCACTTTTATGATGGACAGATGCACTTTTATGATGGATAGATGCACTTTTATGACGGATAGATGCACTTTTATGGTGGACAGATGCACTTTTATGACGGATAGATGCACTTTTATGACGGATAGATGCACTTTTATGATGGATAGATGCACTTTTATGATGAACAGATGCACTTTTATGACGGATAGATGCACTTTTATGGTGGACAGATGCACTTTTATGACGGATAGATGCACTTTTATGACGGATAGATGCACTTTTATGACGGATAGATGCACTTTTATGATGGATAGATGCACTTTTATGATGAACAGATGCACTTTTATGACGGATAGATGCACTTTTATGATGGACAGATGCACTTTTATGATGGATAGATGCACTTTTATGACGGATAGATGCACTTTTATGACGGATAGATGCACTTTTATGATGGATAGATGCACTTTTATGACGGATAGATGCACTTCTATGATGGACAGATGCACTTTTATGATGGATAGATGCACTTTTATGATGGACGGATGCACTTTTATGATGGACGGATGCACTTTTATGATGGATGGATGCACTTTTATGATGGACGGATGCACTTTTATGATGGATAGATGCACTTTTATGATGGACAGATGCATTTTTATGATGGATGGATGCACTTTTATGATGGACGGATGCACTTTTATGATGGACAGATGCATTTTTATGATGGACGGATGCACTTTTATGATGGACGGATGCACTTTTATGATGGATAGATGCACTTTTATGATGGACGGATGCACTTTTATGATGGACGGATGCACTTTTATGATGGATGGATGCACTTTTATGATGGACGGATGCACTTTTATGATGGACAGATGCATTTTTATGATGGATGGATGCACTTTTATGATGGATGGATGCACTTTTATGATGGATAGATGCACTTTTATGATGGACGGATGCACTTTTATGATGGATGGATGCACTTTTATGATGGACGGATGCACTTTTATGATGGACAGATGCATTTTTATGATGGATGGATGCACTTTTATGATGGATGGATGCACTTTTATGATGGATAGATGCACTTTTATGATGGATAGATGCACTTTTATGATGGACGGATGCACTTTTATGATGGACAGATGCACTTTTATGATGGACAGATGCACTTTTATGATGGATAGATGCATTTTTATGATGGATGGATGCACTTTTATGATGGACGGATGCACTTTTATGATGGATGGATGATGCACTGCCAACTATACCTTTAAATGTTTTTTACATCCTAAATGTAAATAATGGTGTAACATTAAATTACAATTCCCACCATTTAAATGTATCTAATTACATTTTTTCCAGTGAGTGTTGGAAAGTCAGATTGAACTCTTTTCGTGTGTGTGTGTGTGTGTGTGTGTGTGTGTGTGTGTGTGTGTGTGTGTGTGTGTGTGTGTGTGTGTGTGTGTGTGTGTGTGTGTGTGTGTGTGTGTGTGTGTGTGTGTGTGTGTGTGTGTGTGTGTGTGTGTGCGTGTGTGTGTGTGTGTGTGTGTGTGTGCGTGTGTGTGTGTGTGTGTGATGGACCCTGACCACCTGAGCATTACGGCTGGAGTTCTGCACATGTAGAGCTGCTGTAGTTTCAGCTCTGTCTCTCTGGCACTGCATATATCAGTTCACTCAGTGATGGTCTCCTCATCCCTGCAGGGGATTATGGGTAATGTTAGTGCAGGGGATTATGGGTAATGCTAGTGCAGTTATGCTTAATGGTGCAGGGAGTTTGGCTCTAGAAAAGCATTGTGGCAAAATCTTTTTTTTTTTTTTATCAGCTAAATCCGTATTGATTCATTTACACCCTCCAAATGCCACTTTACCACCGATTGATTGCCAATAAAGGCAACAGTAATTAAAACAGTAATTAAAGTAGTTAAAACAAGAGCAAATATCTGCCATTGGGGATGAAGAGCACTGGCTTTTCAATTAAGATGATTTTTCTGAGATTTGCTCATGTTTTAATCATAAAATCACTGTTATCTTTTGTCAAATGAATTAAAAAGTTTTGAGATCTGTAGTAAATTGTATTCTCAGACTCTGAAGTGTCACTAATACACTCATTACATTAGAGAACATTGATGTGTTCCCTACATTTACTGCTTATATTGGTCTTAAAAAGCTCTTAAATGTACCTTCATAACCTGCAGAAACCCTGATTGAGAAGGGATCTTAAATTGTAGTGATAGTTTACAATGTTACTGTTTTACTAAAGATTCGAACCAACCCCGAGCTTTTGAACGATAGTGTATTTATTTATTAATTATAGCTGTACCACAGGTTTATGATGATGAAGTAAACATGCAGTGTATTACAGTATGATGTGTTTAACCCCTTAACTGTCACCGCATTGATCGCCTTTTTTTCGTATAATATATTTTAGTAATTATCATTCGAAAGCTTACAAACTCAAAATTCATCCTGTGAAAACCGTTTTGAAATCGGACGTTGTGTTACCATGGAAACGGTTCTGTAAATTCTTCTAGCGGGCTCCTCCCCCTAGTGGGCGGTGTCATGTTTCATATCGCAACGTTTATTTTTACTACTTTAACATCAAAATCTTTTCTAATCTTGACAAGACGCATATCGTAGGAAAGGTCTGAGTCTCAAGGGTCCATATTTGGGGACTGTTTTGTGATGGAAGTGATATTTGGACAGAAATTTACAGGAAAATGCATCAAAAAAACTATCAATGGAGTGTGTGGCTGGTATAACGCCTAAACAAGATCTAACTTTTGAACCCACATGGCTAGAAACTAAATTATTTTTTCCTCTGATGCCTCGGCTCAAGCCGATTCGATCACTATTATGTAGGGGTGCTCCGATTGATCGGCAACCGATCTCGATCGGTCGATAATGGCTTTGGGATGATTGATCGGCGGTCTCCAATAAGGCCGATCTCATGAACCGATCTCATGCTGTCGACACATAAACCCGCACCTGCCGTGAGAGCGAGGGCATGATATGCAGACACCGTCTCATTCTCTTTCCAGCGCGGGGAAAATAATGCTGAAGGTGAGGTACAATTCATATTTCTATATTAAATAACTTACGCAGTCATTTGAAAACTTTCTGTGGGACGTAAATTCACAAACAGCGCGCGTGAATCACCGTGCGCGCGCTCTCTCTCCCTTTCAAAATGCTCAAATGTCTTCACATCAGCGCATCGCATCTGCACTAAAATCACTGCACAGTTGACACAGGATTTGCACTTTGCACAATCGAGGCAGTGTCGCATCGTCACTAAAGTTTACCATTTGCATTTATTTTTAAGTCTTGCCAGTGTTCAAAGCGCTCAGCACTCGCGCGCACGGTCTGGAGAGACACACACACACACACACACACACACACACACACACACACACACACACACACACACACACACACACACACACACACACACACACAGGCCATCTCACAAAAAGCTTGCGAGTACAAATTGCGCTGCAATGGTCAGATACACACACATGTATGTACTAAATGAGCGTCTTGACGAGTGTGCGCGTAAACCCCGTCGTGACCCGCGAGTGAGCGTTTGTGCAACTGTAATCGTATCCGTGTTCGCTCTTAAAGTGACAGCTGTGGAATAAACTGCTGCTGTCTCTGAGTTTCTCTTTGTCTTGTGTTGTTTGATGAACCTTTATGACACTCACTGCTCTTGAATGACTAACTTTTGCAACCTTAAGTGTAAGGATTAATCTAATTTAATTTATTCAGGGAAGACCAATATTAATTTACATTTGATTTCTTATTAAATGTCTTAAGTATTTCTTACCTCAATACTAATGTTAGAAAAATGCACTGCATGATCAAATATTTAAGTGAGATAATTATATACATTTATTATATACATTTATTTGGGAAAGATGGCCTACAGTAGCCTTAAGTTTTCTAATTTTCTAAAATATACACTTGATGGTTCTTCAAGATCTTGACTCAGTTAATTTAGAGTTAGTTTCATTTCTACAAACTCTGCAAGATTATAGATAAAAGATTGCCATTCTGTGATCGGCAGTGATCGGCAATCGGCAGATCATGATCTTGGTGATCAGTAATCGGTGATCGGCCCCAAAAATGCTGATCGGAGCATCTCTACTATTATGTCATTTTCCCAACATTTTGAATTTTCCGAAAAACCTGCTTTTGCGAACTCGTCCTAGACGGTTTGACCGATTTGCACAAAAATTTTACCAGATCATCTTCAGACGATGCTGACAAAAATGTTTGGAATTCAAGTTGATTCGTCAAATAATTTTTGATAAACGCGCCAACAAATTTTATGTAGCGGTTGCAAAAAACACACTTAAGGCGATATCTCCGCAACGCTTTATCGTATTCAAACCAAACGTGGTACATGTTATCACAAAATGACCTGAGGCGACATGCAGCATTTCGGCACAGCGCCACCTACTAGTCCGGAGATACAAAAAATGGCTATTTTTGCTTTTAACTTTTGAAACGTTTGTCCAAAAATCATAAAAGTGCAGAGTCATCTGATATCCAATTTTACCATATCGGCCATTTTGGCTGTCGGCCATTTTGAATGATGTGCTAAAATGCTGTATTTTATGAACACATGAACAGATTGTTATGAAACTCGGTTTGGGTCATCAGATGCCCTGAATGAACCTATGAAGTTTCGAAACAGCGCCACCTAGTGGAGAATTTCTTTTCACAAATGCTTATAACTTTGGGTGAGATTGACTTATTTTCATGTGAGTAACTTTTTTATCGTCTCCTGAATTCTTGCCGAGTCCAACGAGACCAGACTTGCCAGGTTTCGGTGTATGGTTTGTGCAGCGTTGTAATTTAGCGCTTATAAAACGTTAATGGATATCTTCAAAACCGCTAGTCCGATCGAGACGAAACCAGCGTCAGAAGTTCGGAAACATAGGTCGATAGCGAAACACTAATACCCAAATGTCAAAATATTGATAGTGAGGGGCAGTAAAATCCAATCAAAGTCAGGTGTCAGTCATTTTCTACGTGTTTTTTCATATAAATGTCTATAACTCCAAAACAAAATGAGATATTTTCACCAAAAGTGATACACACATGTATGGGCTCACTCCGAAGACACATAAAAAATGGTAGGATTGTGCCTCTTGGTGGCGCTATAATAGAACAAAATATGACATTTGCACCCAATTGTTTGGGTGTTCATATACCAAGTACCAATAAAGTCACCAAGTTTCAGACCATTCCGATGAAGCTACGATTTTAAATTTGTTTTTATAAAACGCTAGATCCACTGTAGTGGTAAAATGTGCTATTGTGTGATAAAAATGCTCAGTGTGTCCACCGGATGGCACCGATCTCATTAAAAACATGCTTTCATGAGGCCTAGGCTTGACTCTAAAATGAAATACAGCTTTAATAAAAAAAAGTAAAAAAATTATATATATATATATACATTTTTTATTATATTCAATGGGAAAAAATGGGTCATAATTATTGCATAAATAATAATTACAAATCATAAAATGATCCCAAAACACCAAAAAAGAAAAGAAAAAATATTATTGAACAAAAATATATTTCATTGAAGTCTTTTTTATCTTAATCCCGCCCTCCGGGTCATTTTTGAGTGTGACCCATAAATGAAGAACCCCAGAGGGTTAAAGAGGATTGTGAAGGACATGCTAAATATAGCACTTCTGTCTTCCTTCAGAAGGTCACGGTCAGCTAACGGCTCGCTCGCCGTGACCTCTGACCCTAACGACCTCTAAACACACTCTCCAGAGCAGTGTCCCACATGGAGAAGGGGAAATAAAGTCTCCAGGAAAAGGCTTTCCTAATGTGCAGAGCTGCAGCATCAGATGCGTGCGGAGGGGGGGAGAGAGAGAGAGTGTGTGTGTGTGAGAGAGAGAGAGAGAGAGAGAGAGTGTGTGTGAGGGAGAGAGAGAGAGAGAGAGAGAGAGAGAAGTGCTTGCAGTTCTGCTGAGAGGAACAGAGGAGTGAGGTTACAGCGATTGATTGAGTAAATGCGGTAAAATCTCTTCCGCTGGTCTGCCAGAAAGAGGAAGGGAAGAAGGGAAGAAGTGTGACTGCTGCCCGGAGACAGGGAGCGAGGGATGAGGATGAAGAGGAAGAGGGAGGTTTAGCAGAGGATCATGAAGAAGCTGCAGTTTATCAATGCGGCGGAATCGCTCTCAAACTGATGGACTATTAAAGGGCAAGCGCTCGAGCTCATTGGACGAGGGCGATGGTCACTCTCCAGCCAATCCGAGGGTGAGCCGCTTCTCCAGCAGGTGATGGGCAACAGCTGTGATAGAGGTATCTCACTCCTCTTATCTCACTCCTCTTATCTAACTCCTCTTATCTCACTCCTCTGATCTCACTCCTCTTATCTCACTCCTCTTATCTCACTCACTTCACTAGATCGAGTTAGCCTCCTGCTCTCAGACTTGATCCAGCATGATTGGAGTTGAAAATGTCATTTCCTGTTTGTTCTGTTCAGTGGTGTTTATCCAAAGTGACATAAAGTGCGTTCAAAATGTGTTTTATCCCATGATCCGATCGTCATGTTTAAGTTCCTCTGTGCTTAGTCATGAGGATCGCTGTGATTGGTCCAGCCCTGCAGAGCTTTCGCGCAAGTGTGTGTGTGTGTGTGTGTGTGTGTGTGTGTGTGTGTGTGTGTGTGTGTGTGTGTGTGTGTGTGTGTGTGTGTGTGTGTGTGTGTGTGTGTGTGTGTGTGTGTGTGTGTGTGTGTGTGTGTGTGTGAGAGGACAACAGGCAGTCCAAACCCAGGAGAAGTTTGGGAAGCAAGAGCTCGTGTTTTCACACACACACACACACACACACACACACTCTCACGCACACACACACACACACACACACACACACGTAATCGCATGCGCTCTTGTTTGTAAGCATGTGGAGATGTTTCTGCACAGATTCTGCTAAATATAGCTGTTGATCAATATCCCTCTGGAGATCGGCCGTAGTTTCACGTCCTGCTCACTTGATGAGAGGTTTTCTTGACGGCATCTTTCTAGATATTAAATCAATAACTATATTTTATATCATTTGAATATCAACAATACAGTGTATGGGTCAAAATTATCCACTTTTCTTTTATGCCAAAAATCATGAGGATATTAAGATCATGTTCCATGAAGATATTTGGTCAATGTTCATATCATAAATGTATTATTAGTAGTAATATGCATTGCTAAGGACTTCATTTGGACAACTTTAAAGGAGATTTTCTCAATATTTAGATGTTTTTGCACCCTCAGATTCAGCTTTCAGATGATGTATTAATCTCAATTTCACCAAATTGGCTGGTTTTGTGGTCCAGGGTCACATTTGTTCCTGCGATGGCAAAGCTACATTTACAGCAGCCATTACTCCAGTCTGCTCGAGAAACATTTCTTATTATTATCAATGTTAAAAATGGTTGTTTGGTGTATTATTGTTATATATATTAAACAATTTGGAAAGAATGTGGAATGTGATGTATCCAACTAATGCAAACCGAAAACTATTAAAGCTCCACTGTGTGATATTAATAATAACACTTAGGCCTGGTTTTACAGACAGGGCTTAGATTTAGCCAGGATTAGGCCTTTTAGAACGTTTAAACTATTAAAAATAGAGGTTCAAATAATAACTTAAAAGGGTTACACAACATAATGCCATTTCAGAAACTTTTATTCATTCTCTAGTCTAGTTCTTTAGAAAACTCAGCTATATTCTGGCACTTTAAACTAAACAATATACAATATCTGTCTGTATTAACATCTGATATCTAATATTAATTTCTGACATTTAACATCAAGAACTATAGCAACCCAAGAAAACTATAAAAAATGGTTTTTGGTTAGGAGAGAAGTCTGCAAAGAACCTTTTAAAGCTCCACTGTGTGATATTTTCCTCCATCTAGTGGTGAACTGGTTTATGACCATCCAGTGAATATTAGTTTCTGTTCCTTTCGTTTTAACTCCTACGGTGGCTGATTTAGTCCAAGATTAACATGGCTTCCAGCTCGACCTCGTCCACATTGGACACGGAGCCATCGCGTGTTAAAACGCCAAAGGCAAAGCTTGAATTTACGGGAATGTCCCTCTTTGGCTAATGTACTTTCAAGATGGAGGATCAACATGGCGACCCGCATTCCAACCCTCACCCGTATGTGTTTACAATGGCATATTATAAACTTACCAGAATACTTTATTACTGGAAAGAAGTAAATATGCATTAATGAGCACATATATTTTTGAAAGAACTAAGTGTTTTTAGCTAAGAATAAACTAAAAAAGTTACACAGTGCTGCAATTATAGAAAACAATTATGCGCATATTGGAACATATCAGCCAATCAGTGATAAAAGTATTCATAATATAGATCTTAGCTATAACATTATAAAATAGTTATTGATTTTGTGTCAGCCATCATTTCTGAATGAGGTCATCCACAGTAGCAGTGCAACGTTTGGTTTACATGTTAATTCTTCATCTCTCTGATCATTATTCTGCTTATTAAATCATCCTCCCAGTATGTTTGAGCAGTTGTAATGGTAAAGTGTAATGGTTCCTCTCTCTCTTCTTCTTCTTCTTCTCCTCAGTGGAAGAGTCAGTGGAGCGCTCTCCCCGCCGCAGGAGCATATCCGGCCTGGGCGGCTCAGAGAAGAACATCTCAGTGGATGGACCACACTCTTCACCCTTCAGAGTGCCTGTGAGTTCCTTCAGATCAGCTCTTATCTTAGTGAAGAGGCGGGGCTGACCCGTTGCTACGCATGACACAGTGTTTTGAAGACTGTGATTGGTTGGTTGTCCAAACAGGGGAAAAAGGAGCGCTTTTAAGTATAGGGTCTATTCTAAGCCTTCACTTTGAAATTACAAGCGCAAATTGTCCTATTTTACCTCACACACACACACACACACACACATTAAATATATGTACACTGAAAAATGTAATTAAGCATAATAAATTTGTGCTCATTTAAATAATTTTAATTTAGTTTTTTGATTTTAATTTAAAAAAATGAATTGGTTTTATGGGAATTGCATGTGTTTTTGTTTAAATTGAGATCAAATAAATTGATTGCGACCACTTATGATAAATTGTTTTAGTAAATTCAACACATCATTTTTTTCAGTGTATATAAATCCTTTTATTATTTACCATGCTGTTAATTTCCTATAAGGTATTTGATTGGCTTAAAATTAAGTCACTTTCTGCCATTTTCTCCACTGCTAAAGAAACTCTTAAGCCTCTTAAAAGTCCTCGTCCGTGCTCCTAACAAATGTGACCTTAAGACCTCTTTTAAGGGTTAAGACGCTTTCTGAATTACTTTTTTCTTTACTAGGATTTTTTAGTTAATTTTAAGAGTAAACGCCCACATTTCTAAGAATTTTCTTAGAATTTTGTCACTAGGAGCTGCTCTTTGCATTAAGATTCTTTATGAATACGGGCCCAGACCTCCAAACTTCTGTCCTTCAGATGAGCTCAAGAACAGTGTGTAGAGCTTCATGGAATGGGTTTCCATGGCCGAGCAGCTCATCCAAGCCTTACATCACCAAGCGTGAGATCCAGTGGGGTAAAGTGTGCCACCACTGGACTCTAGAGCAGTGGAGACGTGTTCTCTGAGGGACCAATCACGCTTCTCTGTCTGACAATCCCATGGACGAGTCTGGGTTTGGCGGTTGACTTGCCTGACTGCATTGTGCCAGGTGTAAAGTTTGGTGGAGGGGGGATTATGGGGTGGGGTTGTTTTTCAGGGGTTAGTTCCAGTGAAAGTAACTCATAATGCTTCACCAAGACATTTTGGACAATTTCATGCTCCCAACTTTGTGGGCCCAGTTTGGGGACGGCCCCTTCCTGTCCCAGCATGAAGTGAGATCTGCAAAGGGTGGATCTCCATATTAAACCCTACGGATTGAGAATGGGATGGCATTAAAGCTCATGTGCATCTGAAGGGGCGGCACAACACTTCTGGTGATATAGTGTGTGTTTTTCATGCTGCTCTGGAATTTTTATAACAATAAAGAATGTGAAATGGTAAGCAGGATAGTTCACCGAAGTGATTTGAGGAAACTGAAGAACTTCTAGACAAGTTTCACATGTGTGAGTCCCAGCCATTAATCATGGTTACAGGAGGCTGGTCATGTCACACTGGTGTAGAAATAGACCAGAACTCCTGCTTGGGAGAAATGCCCCACTTTAATGACCCTCTTGAGCCCCTGATTAGTGAAACGTCCTCCTCTGTTATCTCTAATGGTCCTCCGTATTCCAGTTCTCCTGCATGAGCACAGAATGATATACTGGATAAACGTCATATTAACTCTTCCACGTTTGCACATTCAGCTTCTGTGTCTTCATCGCTGAGCAAACCGCCGATACTTATACTGTAACAAAGGAACATTCTGGATATATTCTGTGCCTCGGAGATGCATTAGACACTGTTTGATGATATTTTTAACCGGGCAGGAAGTGGGACAAGGAAGATATTTATATCCACAGTATGTGTGTCATTTCATATGTGATTAAACGGGCATTTCTGTCTGCCTGTCTCACACTTCCTAGACAAATAAACTGATTGGGTGCACTGGGATAAAAGGTCTTCATAATCTGAAGGCTCGTTTTCTTTAAGGAATGTAGAGGCGTTGATTGACAGGTGCATTGGGATTAATGGGCTCTGTTGAGCAGCATATAATTAATATATGAGTTATGTGAAGCCTGTCAGTGAAGTAGCTTTTCAGCAGTCGTCACATGATTCCCAGAGGAGTCACCACTGTTAGGGAGGACTAACTGCCTATTAATGCCTAAGATTGAATGCTTTTTAAATGTTAGGTGTCCACGTAGCTGCAGTGGGGTAAAGCGCGCCGCCACTGGACTCTAGAGCAGTAGAGATGTGTTCTCTGAGTGACCAATCACGCCGGGTTTGGTGGTTGCCAGGAGAACGGGACTTGCCTGACTCCATTGGACCAAGTGTAAAGTTTGGTGGAGGGGGGATTATGGGGCGGGGTTGGGCTTGGCCGCTTAGTAGGGCCCTATAATTTCTGCGTTCACGGAATCGCGGAATTTGCATATTTGGAATGAAATGCTGTTTAGTGTGGGAGAAGAACGAATGTCTGGGGAAAATGCACGGGTAAATATAACATTTATTATAATGGGTTTATGTAAAGATTAAGTTAAATTAAATCAAAAGTTGTTTTTTAAAGCCTGATAAATGTTGAGATTGTCATCTTTCAGTTATACTGTAATGTAACGTCATTAATGTTTCATAGAGACATCAGTGATTCTGGCCTTCATTCATAAAATCATGACATTACAACACATATTTAAAATATGCCGTCTTTAAGTTGTTTCTAAATTAATTTGAAGAGTAACTGAAATTATTACAGTATTAAAAACTCCAATGTTTTTTAATTGCAATTAATCATGATTAATTACAGAAAAAAATTGATTAATTCAGTTTTTTTAATCAATTGACAGCACTAATATTGTTGTGACTTGAAGTGCTTAGAGTGCCGTGCTGAGTAAATGTCATCTCAATAAATGTAAGGTCATTCTTATTTTATGTTTTATGTTCTATTATATTAACATTAAAAGCACACTCTTTTTACGACTAAAATAACAGTTAAGCGTAAAAAAAACTGAATTCCCAAAACATTTTATGGAAAATCTTAATGCCGAAGATTGAATGTTTTTAATGTTGAGGTTTGGGTGTCCACATAAGAGGGAATTTGACAGATGTTTTGATCTTAGTCGGTCAGATGTTATCCGGCTACTCCCTCCACATTACTTTGCTTCTCTCGTCCATCTCTCATCCTCTCTCCATTTCAGCTTTCAAACGAAAAGCTTTCTCAAATCATCGCTCTGATGAGGAAAGGCTTATTCATCTCATCTCTGCTAATGGCCCTGGTCTCCTGCTTTCCCCTTTCTCTTTTCACTCAGTCCGGTCTAACAAATGTTTATTTCTGCTGTCAATTTAAAGGCACAGTGTGTAATTACTCGACTCAGAGGCGTGTCTTGACTCTTGAGTGGGCGGAGCTTTTATTCTGCCCCCGCTCGTGTGTGTGTGTGTGTGTGTGTGTGTGTGTTTGATCCTCTCACACACATGTGAGTGTGTTAAAGTGATGTTATTTCGCTACTATGAGACACTTGTTCACACTGCAGTGAGCGAGATCATATGAGGCGGTAAAACATGGCATTCTGGGTAAATCAACAACAGCAGATTCACACAATCAGACTAACTGTGTTGAGCTGGAGAACAATGAGGAGTTTCTGTCCATCAATGATCCAAACAGTGGCTAATAAACACATCAGATATTAAAGCGACGCTAGTGTTGCCATGGTTACTACACAATAATCATGTTATTTACGGCCGAGTAAATAGGCCGAGTTTAGGCCGTGTCCTGGGGAAAATCACTGATTTCTCTGGACACATTCTTGGAAACATTTGGGATAAAGTCAACACAATATATAACACTGATCTAGTGGATATTTAAATCCAAAAATCTTACATATTGTGCCTTTAATTAGATTAATGAACAGATTTTTTAAATCGAATGCTTCTCTACTATATAGTGACTTACTATACCTCCGTCGAGATTCTGGAGAGCACATTCAGAGGATTTCAAAATATGATGATCAGTGGCGTATTGCCCTATGTGTGGCGCATAGGGGCGGCAAAGCCATGGGAATAATACAAAAAATCCTATATGTAGCTGCTGTTGTGCGTTTCTAAATAATTTCTGTATATCCTCAATATTATATAACACTTTAGAGGACTAACAGGCTAGAGTAGGCGCCCTCATAAGATTCCATAATAGGATTTTGGATAATAATGGAATATCGCCGGTGATTTGACAGCAAAACGTGCTTTACGACGCGTAATTTACCACAAAATTTACCACGTTTCCGATGTTAAGAACGCGCATTTATATGGTAAATACTCACTTTTTAGGGCACACCTCTTACAAAGTAAAGTTACATATTGTTGACCATCTTTTTAAGTAATTACACTATTGACCACGAAACACTATGGCTGTTATAGAATTAAATTAAATCAGTATCAACAAAATCCATCTTGCCATTTATCAAAATCCACTTACACTGTAATTACAATTGTCTAAATAATGTAATGAGAATTTTAGATTTATATTCTAAATATAATATTTTAATTCTAGAAATATGAAATGTTGGGAAAAGGTTAATTATTCCAGGCCTATGAATCTATAAACTGCCAGTATAGTTGGCGGCGTAATGGATTCTAGAATCATTCAACTAATGCGTTCTAACCGACTGTTCAAAAATGGTGAGTTATGCGAGAACGAAACCTATACTTTGTTTGAATTTATTTTTGTTTGAAAAATAGAGCAAAACGGTAAAAAAATTTACACTTGTTGTGGATTGAACTGTTGTGTAAAATTAATATCACATTTTGCAATCGTGCTGATAAAGGCTAATCTGGAAAATAGCTCTCTTGCTCGTATGATATTGCTTACCATAATTTCCTCTTTAATTACTTTCAAACGAATGTTTATTTGTTTTGTTCGTTATTAGCCTATTTTTAATGAAAATACAACAATAATAAAATAGTACAATGAAAAAACTTTTGGTGAATTACATAAAATAGCTATACCCGAATTATAACAAATAAATAAAAGATATTTGGAAATGCCCCTTTGAAACGGGAACGGGTTTTTTTTTTTAATTAACAAAAGTGATGTTGCGTTTGTGCCTCCGCTATCGTCCTGTCAATCATCTCGCGCCTATGATTACAGACAAATTTTTTCAATTCGGGCGCCAAAAATGGTGCAAACCCCTCTGGCATTGGGTAGTTGCGCCGCTGATGATGATTATTATTCCGCATGTTTATTGAGCTAATAACGCTGACTCTGGTCATGAAGGAGTAAGCTCAAGCCGAGGTTTTATTCCTTCCTGTTTTACTGAAACTAACGAGCCTTGTAAGAACAGCTCATTCTGATCCAGAACTCCATATTACTCACATGTATATCCGTCTGAACTCTCTGGTTACTTATTAATATTGTGTTTTGAGCAAGCACTGACTAACTCTTCAGCCGGCCTTCATTAGTCTGCTCACCGGAAGCATGGACGGATGTATGTGTGAGTGGGTCTGTTGGGTTTTACTTCCGTCTTCGCTGAAGCTGCTGCATTGATGGCGTCACATGTTCTCATGGTCGCTCCGCCACAGGTGTAATCATGACTCTACAGATGAATACACCTGTGATCTGACTGCCTCTGCTCTTCTGCTTCACAGGGCTTTCTCAGTAAGCGACTGAAGGGATCCATCAAACGGACGAAGAGTCAGACGAAGCTGGACCGCAACACCAGCTTCAGACTCCCATCACTGCGGCCAGCAGAGAATGACAGGTGCTCTTACACTGGTTTGATTCTGGGACCTCGGCCCATTGTGTCTCCGCCCAGAGTTGTGTGTGTTTTATCTGTTCAAAGCCATATTGAACACGGATTGAATGGATCATCTTCTCTACTGATCTTTTGTAGTACGTGATGATACGAATTAGATTTATTTCGATATTTAGTTGAAACATTTTGAAAAATGTAGTGTCCCCAGTCAAGAGTTTGGATACACTTGAGTGAATTTATGTTTGACATTATCTTAAAAACAGCTTTTTAAGAAAAGTGTTTGCTTTTTTACCGGCCCATAGTGGACATCACCGGCTAGGGCTGTGCGATATTGAAGAAAAATGCGATATCATTGTTAAATAATGCGATACGATATTGCTTTAAGTGTGTAAAATCTATTCCTTTCCCCAACTGATATTTTTCACTTAAATCTCCTCTCAGCGTGCGCGAGTTCTCTTTTGCATCTTGAATGTTTCATAGATGCAAACTCCTCACCTTTAGTTGAGAATTCACCTTTTTGAGATGAATATAGGTCACCTACGAGACTGGCATAGGTCCAGTGAGAAAGGGTTTTGGGGAGGGAGGGGGCTGACCTTTTTTTCTTCTTCTCGTTTTGTGAAGAGTGACATTACAAGGTAATAAAAAAACTAAAACATGAAAATAAATGTGTCAAAGAAAAACGGGCAAGGCTAAACAAAGGAAGCGGGCCCTTGAAATTCTGGTGGCTAAACGTCAGAAGAAATGGGGCTTAAATTAAGAGGTGGTGTAAAAAGTGTCCCATATTGATGCATTTGTAGCCAGTGGGATCTTCAGTTTTCAGTGTTACATTTTGTGTTTTTGTTTTGTTTATGTATTCAGCTCCCACATCTATGAGGCCTTTTTTGTGTTTTATAAAGGGTTGTTTTTCCCAACACAAAAACTAGGGTTCCCACGCGTCCTGGAAAACCTGGAAAATGAAAGACCAATTTTCCAGTCCTGGAAAACACATGGAAAATGGGAAAAAAAAGTAAAATATCCTGGAAACGTTTGCGTTGTCCTGGAAAATAATTGTCCCTCCTTGTGGATGAATACAAACGGGTTAAACATTTTACGCATGAATGTCTGTTTTCAAGCAAGTACGCAATTTGACATCTCCGTACGCTGGCAGGACTCGCCGCTCTAAACTACGGACATCGTGAGTTCTGTGGCAAATGTGCACGTGCGGTTCTCCTGTCTGACAACCAGTGTTCATTTCGTTAACGAAAACTATGATGAAAAATGTTTGTTGACGACCTTTTTTTCCCTGACTAAGACAAGACGATGAGAGACGACACCCACGTCATTAAACGATAACTGACTAACAACACATGCAGTATCGTTGACAAAATAAGACCAGACTGAAATGTGTATAAAACATTTGTTAAACTTGACCAAAACCACTTGTTTTGCTGAATAAATGAGACAACACATTACATTCTGTTTTTACCAGATTTAAATAATGAATCCTCTCTACACTGTTGAAGAAGCGGGTGATCAGAAAACACAGACAGTAAGCTGGAGTTCAGCCATCTTCATTTGAGACGTCATTGTCATTCAGTCGGTCTGTGTTCTGTCACGAGCCGTTTGTGCGATTAAATCTGCGATCAAAATGCAGGCTGATACAGCAGTGTTTTTAATGTTGATCATATTATACAAGCAAGAATGCAATGTTTCCCGAATATCCACGATTTCAAACGTGACATTGAGGGCTGTCACGGTTATGAAATTTACCTTGCGGTTATTATAGGTAAGGTTTTTTTTTTTTTTTTTTTTTTACAAACCTAATTTATCCTGATTTTACTCCATAAAAAGCTCTGTTGTTGAGTTATTATGTAGCATAAATTGTTGCTTTTTAACTGACAAAGAGACACGTTTTAAAACATTTTTGTTTATTGTTAAATGCAAAACAGCAACAAGAACATGCCTTTTCCCATTAAAAAAAATAAAAGAAATCAAATAATTTTAACGTATAATTGATATAATTGTCCTTATATCGAGGATCTAAAAAAACTGGCCTTTGCCAAAAGTGTTTGTAAGGCAGCTGGTTCATACTTCCCCTGTAGAACACTACACATTGTGTGCTTTATGTCCGATGTTAAGGTGATATCCTCGCTTGATGGTTAAAGCATATCTTCTGTCTGGACTTTCAGGACGGGTTTGACAGAAGACACTGTAACGTAGCTTTCGCCAGACAGCAGATCCGTAAGCTCACCCGCGGCTTGGGTTCTCTTGTATCATTATTAATTTATTTAACATCAAATGCACATGACGAATTGTAAAACAAGGCTACAAAAAAAACAAAAACAAAAACTGAACACTGCGGTTGCCGCGGTTCCTGCGGTTGCTTTCCTTCCTCTGCGGTTGGCTTGTCAATAGTGCGGTTTTAAAATATTGCGGTTACCGCGACAGCCCTAGTGACATTGATTTTATACAACAGTTCAACAAGCTACGGGTAACTTTTGTTAAGTGATGATGTAACATTACTACATTTAAAACAGTATTGTCAGTAGCCGATCATTGCTCTATTTTGCAACGAAAGCCACAGCAGAACTGCAGCACACAGCGGTGATTCGGGAACGAATCTGGGGCTTAGTATGAACGAATCGTGAGATTTAATGATCCGCTCATGAATACAGCCACTTGCTTCGTTACTGAATGAATGAAGGACTCGTTGACTGACTCACTCACTCACTCATAAAGACAGTGACTTACCACCACCTACTGGCAATGTTTATTTAATACAACAACAAGTGAACAAGTGTGTGTGTGTTTTGCGGACTGTCGACGCCATGTGGAGGGCAAAAAACATTTAAAGATTGTGGCCAGTACAGTACAAAATGTCTAATTTGTAATCAAAAATATAGGTTTGATTGTTTTTTTTATAACCATTTTCTAGCCGGTGAATGGGGAAATTACTGCGTGCAAAGTAATGGAGTTGCAAAAGTCTGCACAACACAAGTGGTACTCAAAATATTTTGACGAAGTTGGCAGGTCTGGTGACGCTACCAACCAATCAAATTGCACATTTCCTTAGAACAGTTCTGCTTCCCAGTGTTTTCATCTGTCTTTGTTGCTAGATTTATCGGTTTTTCATACCCAAGTAAGGATTTATTTATCCGAAGAAGGGCCAAAGCTAGCGACTTTCTGTTGAAGAGTGTTGCTGTATCGTAGTATATCGAGTGAGGTTTTTCTCCCTCTCTCTGAGTGACAGGAGCAGTGGAGAGCTGTGGCCGTGCCGTCACTCATACCTTTGCAGGAAATATATTTTTGGTTTTCGTGTAGCCGTAGCGAGCACGACGACAGCTTCGAGAGAGCGACGGGTAACCGGTAGTCTTACCGGGCCATGTTCCACTCAGTATTTCATACTTATTCTATTGTCCGACTGCAGAAACAAAAAACATGTAAGTAAGCAAGTAGAGGAAAGCAGGTGGCATTGTGAAAGACAACAATCTTTGCACAACTATAATACAGATATAACGGTATAGGTACAATATCACATCTGTTTTAAAATATGTCTCGATGTGATAATATCGGTATATCGCCCCGGTCTTAGTTGTGATAACTTGACTCGCACTGTAGCAGCTGGAAAAAGTCTTGAAAATGTTCTGGAAAAGTCCTGGAAAATCATTTCAAGAAAAGAGTGGGAACCCTGAAAAACTTTTGTTCCTCTTTTTACCTATTAGAATTAGTTTTCAGGCAGATGCAAAGATACTTAATAGTGTCTAGAAATGAGCATGAAAGTAAATGTATAAAAAAAATTTTTTTTTTAAAGTGTCCTGACCTCGGAGAACGCAATGTTCTCACCTTTTTTACCCCTCTAGTATTGATTTTGTCACCTATTTTTAATTTAGTCTTATTCTTGTGCCAAATGTCTTTGTTAGTTTTAGTCATATTTAGTCATTCACATATCTTTTTTTGTCAGTCAAGTTTTAGTCGACTAAAAGTCTCATCATTTTAGTCTAAGGAAAACTCTATTTGAAAAATATATTTTACTAAAATATATTGTGTGGCAAAATAAGTTACATAAAATATATATAACCTGAATAATGTGCCACAACAGCACAGCTAACTGGTGGATTTACAGCACAGATGCCTAAAATCAGCATTAGCTTATGAGACGATGGGCACTAATATCCATTTCCATCTTGATTTAGTATGAATTCATATGTATATATCCTACTGTACATAAGGAAACATAAGTTTGTCTTTTAGCACTATTTTAAACTTTTTTGGGGTTAAATTATATTTGCTTGCATTCTTTACTGTTCGCTATTATTAACATTTTAACATTTCACAAATATGTAAGCAGTTATGATCTGCAATACTTTTTTGAGCAACTAGACTACATGTATATTAATTAAAGAGCCATACAGGCTCCAGTAATGGCATTACAAGTGACATTTTTTATTTTTCCAGCCACAAAATGACTCTAATTTGCCTCTTTGCAGTGGAATTCTCTATTTTAACCTTAATTAATACACTAATTGTAATATAAATAATACAAATATTAGAAGAAATTTGTTGGTGGTCATGAATGGACCATAATTATTGCACAAATAGTATTTAGTTCCAAAAGATCTCCTCAAAATATCCAATAAATATTATTGAACTAAAATATAGGCTATTTATTTTTAATATAGTTAAGGTGCATGGTTACATTTGACCATCAATGAGTATAAGTGTGACTAATTAGTAAGAGGGCTAAATACAAGAAAAACATTAAGTCAAGTCAAGTCAGCTTTATTTATATAGCGCTTTTAACAATGTAGATTGTTTCACAGCAGCTTTACAGTGTTAAACAGGAAAATAATGCAGCATAATTTTATTCAGCTGTTCTGGAGAAAACGCTGATGTCATCAGTTCATTTCAATTATCATACAGTGACAGTGTGGGCTTTAGATCAGTGATTTAGTTTAAATGGTTAATTTAGTTTAATAATTAGATTTATTTGGATATTTAGTTGAACATGTAGTGTCCCCAACTGAGCACGCCAAGCCAGAGGAAACCCAAACCCCATCAGGAGCAGAATGGAGGAAAATAAATGTAAAAATATTGCAATAAACCCAGTGATCATCATCGAAAGCCCCGTTCAGTTCTGGAAACCTCTTTCTTCACTGATGCCGGTCTCACTTCTCTCTTTGGTCCAGAAGATGTTCAATCACATGGGCAGTGGCTCTTTGTGTTCTGCCATTTGATTTGTCTGATTTACTTCCTCGCAGTCGGGTGTGTAAGCGCTGTAAATCTGACTTCAGCTGAGGATTAATGGATAAGCAGGGCTGTTAATAGCATTAGAGAAAGTCACTTTTGCTTTATTACTACACACTCAGTGTGTCATACAGGAAGTGGCATGTCCAGCGCTTTAGTGTGTGTGGTGGAGCCTGAGGAGATGCTGGAGTCTCTCTTCAGTCTAATGTGTGTGTGTGTGTGTGTGTGTGTGTGTGTGTGTGTGTGTGTGTGTGTGTGTGTGTGTGTGTGTGTGTGTGTGTGTGTGTGTGTGTGTGTGTGTGTGTGTGTGTGTGTGTGTGTGTGTGACTGAGAGAGAATGTAAAGGGCACATTAGAGGCTCTCCTCGACCTCTGAATCACCTCAGGATGAAAACACTGGTCCTGTTTTCTTCATTTGACTGTAAGAGCTTGAGTGTGGCTCCGCAGTCCCGGCGGGCGGATCCGGTTTCCGGGATGAAGTGGGAGATCTGTGTCCGGAGACCGGCTGACTGCACAGATCTGCATCAGCGGGCCGAGCCACGCCTCTGGAGCAGGAACAGATCCTGCTAGGACGGATCTCCACCTTCACATTGTCATACGCAATGACATTCAGTCGGACAAGTCCATTGAGGACAGGGCTGGAAGTTCTGCGGGTCTTAATTTGACCTTCCACAATTAAGGCCATAAAAATGTCTTAAGTTCAATATCATGGCATTAAATCAGCGCCCTGTGATTTCTGTGATGTGGACAGAATTGCAGAATCCACTCATGAAACTGTAATATGCAATTCCTGATAATGCAATTCCTGATAATGCAGAATTTGTCACACTTTGTGTGAATAAATCAACAGTCGGTCCGTCTCTTAAAGGGCCAGTTCACCCATTAATGAGAATCCTGTGGTCATTTCCTCGCCCTAACGTCAGACTTTCCTTCATCATATAAAGCCATCGAGTCTCTTGGCATAATCCGCTCGATCCGTATGGATCAGTTTCTCTTGATGAACTCTCTGAAGTTGCTTAGACTGTCAATGGAGGACAGAAATCTCTCAGATTTCATTACAAATCTCTTCATTTGTGTTCAGAAGATGAACGAGAGTTAATCTGACCATTAAAGCAGAGGCCAGAGCAATAAACACAATCAATAAATCAGATTTCATAAGGCCGTGCATTAAACACATGCGCCGCATAAATGATGTTCTTCCTCAGGGTTTCTGTTTCCAGCTCAAATATCAGAACATCCGTAAATCAGGACACATTTAATGAAGAAATGAAGAGAAACTCCACAACATGAAGTGAGTTTGAGCTTAAAACAAGAGCAAATATCTGCCATTGGGGATGAAGAGCACTGGCTTTTGCTCATGATTTGCTCATGTTTTAATCATAAAATCACTTATCTTTTGTCAAATGAATTAAAAAGTTTTGAGATCTGTAGTAAATTGTGTTCTCAGACTCTGAAGTGTCACTAATACACTCATTACATTAGAGAACATTGATGTGTTCCCTACATTTACTGCTTAAATTGGTCTTAAAAAGCTCTTAAATGTACCTTCATAACCTGCAGAAACCCTGATTGAGAAGGTTTAGTAAGTGAATATGAGCTGAAAGATTCATTAGACTGATTCTCAATAGTTCTATTTAAATAAACGGACTGAGATTTGCTGATCTTTAAGACATGTTTAATGCGTTAAACTGTGCTAACGCTGTTCTGAGGCTGATGGCTCACATCCCACCAGAGCTCAAAGGCCATCGCGTCCCCATTATGTGTCCATCATGTTACCCGAGTTGTCGGATTATATGAAATGTAATTCAGTTATCAGCTCATATTGTGGAATAACACAAGACGTCTTCTCTGGCTGTGGAACACACACACACACACACACACACACACACAAGCTCAGACTCTGAAGTGTCACTAATACACTCTTTACATTAGAGGACATTCTCTTCAGTTTATTCCTTTAGTTGGTCTATAGCTTTATGACCTGCAGAATAATTCCTCTGATTTATTAAACTCAAAGCCCAATCATGTGAGTAATGTGAAGGTGTGTGTTTGTGTAGTAACTCATCCCTCGCTCCTCATGGGCGGTCCCCATGGAAACATGCTCTCGGGACTTTTGATTGGCCAGCCCTCTTTCTTGTTTATCAGCTCAGCTTCCTGTCGTCCTCTCTAACCTCACCTGAGCTGTGGTGAAGTCGCTCCGCCAGAGAATGAAGAGAAACTCCTGATTTATAATATCCTGATATGCTCTTGGGAGACTCCTTCAAGTGGATCTTTAGCTGTTTCTCGTAGGTATAAACTCTCTTTCAGGGAGCGGTGAGATTCTCAGGGATTAATTATTAAGCATTGCTTTAACTAGGGTAAAGTATTGCGTATATAAACATGGATGAGGAAATGGTTGTTTCATCGCTGCGTTTGACCGCCTCCCTGTGGCCGGATGTGTAAATTCAGCTTTTATAATGAATTCAGATGAGCTCAAGCTCATGTTCATGGCCGTTCGTAATGTTCTGCTGGACTGTGAGTAAGTGTGTGTTGTTTGTGCTCCAGGTCCCGAGGTCTGCCCAAACTGAAGGAGTCGTGTTCCCATGAGTCTCTGAGTCCTGGCAGTGCTGTGGAAGCTCTGGATCTCAGCATGGAGGAGGACGTCTACATCAAGCCTCTACACAGCAGCATTCTGGGACAGGACTTCTGCTTCGAGGTACAAACGCCGCCTCATTATTCCCATGAGCACATGTATATGCACACTTCCGCTCAGATGTTTATGCTCTTTATTTAAAGGGTTAGTTCACCCAAAACTGTAAATTGTGTGATTAATGACTGAGCCTCATGTGGTTGGACACCCGTCAGACCTCCGTTCATCTTCAGACACAAATGAAGATATTTTAGTGTAAATCTGATGCTCTGAAAGGCCTCCATTGGCTCAACTTTACACTCTCAAGACCCTTAAAAGACACTAAAGACTAAAGTTACAAAGTCCATCTCACTACAGCGGCTCTACAATATCTTTATGAAGACGACAATAGTTTCTGTGCGCAAAAAAACCCTAAATAACGACTTATATAGTGATGATGATTTCAAAACACGGCCTCATGAAGCTTTGAAGTGTTATGAATCAGTGAGTCGATTCAGCGGTTCAGAGCGTTATGAATCAGTGAGTCGATTCAGCGGTTCAGAGCGTTATGAATCAGTGAGTCGATTCAGCGGTTCAGAGCGTTATGAATCAGTGAGTCGATTCAGCGGTTCAGAGCGTTATGAATCAGTGAGTCGATTCATGATTCGGATCGCGTGTCAAACCGCCAAACTGCTGAAATTTGGCGATCCAAACCGCTGAATCGACTCACTGATTCATAACGCTTCGAAGCTTGATGAGGCCGTGTTTTGAAATCGTCATCACTATATAAGTCGTTATTTAGGGTTTTTTTGCGCACAGAAACTATTCTCGTCTTCATAAAGTTATTGTAGAGCCGCTGTAGTGAGATGGACTTTGTAACTTTAGTCTTTAGTGTCTTTTAAGGGTCTTGAGAGTGTAAAGTTGAGCCAATGGAGGCCTTTCAGAGCATCAGATTTACACTAAAATATCTTCATTTGTGTCTGAAGATGAACGGAGGTCTGACGGGTGTCCAACCACATGAGGCTCAGTCATTAATCACACAATTTACATTTTTGGGTGAACTAACCCTTTAATTATTTAAAAGTTTAAAATGTAAATATTGCACAAAAATAACTGGTTTCTCTTCATATAGTTTATTACTGTGATCAAAGCTGAATTTACAGCAGCTCCAGTTTTCAGTGTCACATGATTTTGTGAAAACATTTGTGCCGTTTAATATTGTTGTGGAACCCATGATGCATTATTTTGGGTTTCTTTGATTGAAATAGTACGTTTTAAAAAATTGCAAATTGCCAAAATGCCCAACTGCAATCTTTTGTAACATCATCAATTAGGGCTGCAACAAACGATTATTTTAATAATCAATTAATCTAACGATTATTAAAACGGTTAATCGACTAATCATCGATCATTGCCATCGACGACTAATCAGTACATTTTGAACGATTATTAAGCTTTTTCAAGTAGTTCAAACATTGAGTTATACATATTCTAACTATAAAATATAAAAAAGAAAATCACTTCAGCTTTTGAAATGGTTGTTTTAATGAACTTTGAGCCAAGTTCTCACAACTCAAATCACACACAAATACTCCCTAAGCATTGTTTAAATATCCTGATCTCTTTCAATTGAAAAAATAAATGATAATAAACCAATATTAGCTGCATTACAGACACACAAAAAAAAGATGTTTGAATGTAAACATCTCTTGGCAGCAGTATTAAGAGCTTCATTTGTAAAACAGTAATAGGCCCACTGCTTTTCTTAGAACTGAAACAGAAAAAGAGGACATTGACTTATGTCGACTAATTATCGCTTCAGCCCTATCATCAATGCATTTACTGTCCCTTTTAATGCGCCCATGCTTAATAAAAGTATTAATATCTTTAAATAAAAAGCAACCTTACCCCAAACTTTTAATGCATTTACATTTTGTGACCCCTGTGACATCCCATGATATACGAATGTGTAAGTTTTGCATTAATCTTTTGTAAGATTGAATGAATGTAAATGCAATCAAACTGGACTTTGGTGAAGCCACAGGGCTTCAGTTCTTTATAACTCATGGGCTAATGATTTTCTCTATGGATGAATGGCTGGTTTTCTCCTCCTCCTGTAGGTGGCGTACTCAGGAGGAAGTAAGTGCTTCAGCTGCTCCTCTGCTTCTGAACGGGACAAGTGGATGGAGAACCTCAAGAGAACCGTGCAGCCTAATAAGGTGACCATCTGATGCTTTGTTTCTTGTCGTATTTAAAGGGTTAGTTCACCCAAAAAGGAAAGTTACCGCATGATTTCCTCTCCCTCAGCTCATCCTATGTGTGTGTGACACAATCAGAGTTATATTAATAATGTCCTGGTGCATCTAAAAGTGCATCTATCCATCATAAAAGTGCATCTGTCCATCATAAAAGTGCATCTATCATCATAAAAGTGCATCTATCATCATAAAAGTGCATCTATCCATCATAAAAGTGCATCTATCCATCATAAAAGTGCATCTATCCATCATAAAAGTGCATCTGTCCATCATAAAAGTGCATCCATCCGTCATAAATGTGCATCCGTCTATCATAAGAGTGCATCCGTCTATCATAAAAGTGCATCTATCCATCATAAAAGTGCATCCATCATTATAAAAGTGCATCCGTCCATCATAAACGTGCATCCATCCATCATAAAAGTGCATCCGTCTATCATAAAAGTGCATCCGTCTATCATAAACGTGCATCCATCCATCATAAAAGTGCATCCATCTATCATAAAAGTGCATCTGTCCATCATAAAAGTGCATCTGTCCATCATAAAAGTGCATTTATCCATCATAAAAGTGCATCCATCTATCATAAAAGTGCATCTATCATCATAAAATTGAATCCATCATCATAAAAGTGCATCCATCTATCATAAAAGTGCATCTATCCATCATAAAATTGAATCCATCATCATAAAAGTGCATCCATCCATCATAAAAGTGCATCTATCCGTCATAAAAGTGCATCCATCCATCATAAAAGTGCATTTATCATCATAAAAGTGCATCCATCCATCATAAAAGTGCATCTATCCATCATAAAAGTGTATTTATCATCATAAAAGTGCATCTATCCATCATAAAAGTGCATCTGTTATAAAGCTTGGAAGAGTCAGGACATTATTAATATAACTTTGATTGTGTCACACACACCTGGATGAGCTGAGGGAGAGGAAATCATCGGGTCATTTTAGTTTTAGGGTGAACTATCCCTATCAATACAAAACCACACATGTTGTTTTATTCCTAAAATGAGCCGCAGTGATTCAATCAGTGTCATTCCCTCACCAGGACAACTGCAGACGGGCGGAGAACGTCCTCCGCCTGTGGATCATCGAGGCCAAAGACCTGCCGCCCAAGAAGAAGTACTTCTGTGAGCTGTGTCTGGATGACATGCTTTACGCCCGCACCACCAGCAAGACCCGCTCGGACTGCCTGTTCTGGGGGGAGCACTTCCAGTTCTCCGGCCTTCCCGCCATGAAGAGCATCACGGTGCACATCTACCGGGATGTGGACAAGAAGAAGAAGAAGGACAAAAACAACTACGTGGGTCTGGTGAACATCCCAGTGCAGGGAGTGATGGGAAGGCAGTTTGTGGAGAAGTGGTATCCGGTCAGCACCCCCACCACCAGCAAATCCAAAGGCGGAGGTCCCTCCATCCGCATCAAATCCCGCTTCCAGACGGTCTCCATCCTGCCCATGGAGCAGTACAAGGAGTTTGCGGAGTTCGTGACCAATAACTACACCATGTTGTGCTCCGTCCTGGAGCCGGTCATCAGCGTGAAGAACAAAGAGGAGATGGCCAGCGCACTGGTGCACATTCTGCAGAGCACAGGACGGGCCAAGGTACTGTTGAGAACTGTATCCGGGTCACGGCACCATCTGTTGAGAACTTTTATCCTCTAAAGTGTAGGAAACTCAGAAGATGAAGACCACGAGACTTCGGGATCAAACAGAAGTTATTCTTTTAAAGGGTTAGTTCATCCAAAAATGTAAATTGTGTCATTAATGACTGAGCCTCATGTGGTTGGACACCCGTCAGACCTCCGTTCATCTTCAGACACAAATGAAGATATTTTAGTGTAAATCTGATGCTCTGAAAGGCCTCCATTGGCTCAACTTTACACTCTCAAGACCCTTAAAAGACACTAAAGACTAAAGTTACAAAGTCCATCTCACTACAGCGGCTCTACAATAACTTTATGAAGACGAGAATAGTTTCTGTGCGCAAAAAAACCCTAAATAACGACTTATATAGTGATGGCGATTTCAAAACACGGCCTCATGAAGCTTCGACGCGTTATGAATCAGTGAGTCGAATCATGATTCGGATCGCGTGTCAAACTGCTGAAATTTGGCGATTCAAACCGCTGATTCGACTCACTGATTCATAACGCTCTGAACCGCTGAATCGACTCACTGACTCATAACGCTTCGAAGCTTCATGATGCCGTGTTTTGAAATCGTCATCACTATATAAGTCGTTATTTAGGGTTTTTTTGCACACAGAAACTATTCTCGTCTTCATAAAGTTATTGTAGAGCCGCTGTAGTGAGATGGACTTTGTAACTTTAGTCTTTAGTGTCTTTTAAGGGTCTTGAGAGTGTAAAGTTGAGCCAATGGAGGCCTTTCAGAGCATCAGATTTACACTAAAATATCTTCATTTGTGTCTGAAGATGAACGGAGGTCTGACGGGTGTCCAACCACATGAGGCTCAGTCATTAATGACACAATTTACATTTTTGGGTGAACTAACCCTTTAATGAGAACTCTCTGTGCTGCAGGTTGTCCGAAAACAGTCTAATTTAACAGTACAAAATAATGCAATGTATCTACATTTCAGGGGGAGGGGTTATACAGCAGGGGGAGGGGTTATACAGCAGGGGGAGGGGTTATACAGCAGGGGGAGGGGTTATACAGCAGGGGGAGGGGTTATACAGCAGGGGGAGGGGTTATACAGCAGGGGGAGGGGTTATACAGCAGGGGGAGGGGTTATACAGCAGGGGGAGGGGTTATACAGCAGGGGGAGGGGTTATACAGCAGGGGAGGAGACACTCTAAGCAATACAATGCATATGTTGTGTAGGTAAAGGACACACCTTAGACACAACGGTGTGACCTGTCCTAATTCAATCAGCATAACAGTGCCATTCAAACGCAGAGATGCTAATCCAATCACTAAACTTGTCATGGTAAATAGTCAGGAAGTGCATAAAGACAAATGTCTCAAACACTTACACGGCCTGACGTAATCTCCTTACAATTTCCTCAACTTTACTTCAAAAAGTAAAACACAAATATAGATAATGTTTTCAGTTATATTCTATTACATTGGAACCTAGATATAACGATGTATACATTTGTAATCTTACAGTACGCCTCACTCACTTTAACATCTCCTGATGATTCCCTCATCCCAGATGTTCATGTCTTTCTCTCTTCAGTCGTCTTTAGAGGAAAACACTCCAGGATTTTTCTGCTCATAATGGACTTCAATGGGAACCAACGGCTGAAGGTCCAAATCACTGCAGTTTCAGAGGAAGGGCTTCAGAGGCTCTGACCAATCACAGACGAGGAATAGAGTCTGATCTAGACAAACCATCGCCACATTTACAACACACACACACACATTTATACACTTTAACCTCAGACGCTGGACTTCAGTGTTGCTCGTATGATGTCATCACGTCTGAAAGGTCACATGACGCAGGTGGAAGTGTTAAATGAACGTGCAGAGACTAAATCAAACGGCCTTTAGACAAATAAAGGGGAAACAACGATGACGGACGATTGTAAAGTTGGAGGAGAACATGAGATGGAGTTTTTCGGCACTTCCACCTGCGAGTACAGATTCACATTAAATCAATCTACCAAATTTCGGTACTTGAGAACACATCTGGTGATATAGACGAGTGAATGTGAATATTAGATCATTTAAATACGAATCATGCGTGTCTCTGTGCGAATTAATGCATAGACGCGCGGTTTACAGTCGATGGGTTTACCTCACACACACACACACACTCAGAATGACGCGTGACGGTCGTGTGTTTCCATCTCTGCCTCTCATATGAGGACATGAACACACGAACATCATCTCCAGAGCCACTGAGAGTCACTTTATGAGCATTTCACCGTTTCATTTGAGAAAAACTACCGTCATAAACACACAGAAA
>NC_137102.1:2033071-2063071 GCF_949357685.1 Gobio gobio | reverse complement strand
ACCCCAGAGGGTTAACACATGATCAAACCTGTGCATCTCTAGAGATCGACTCGAATAGGAAATGAGTGAATGTGGAACTTAAAGTCCAAATGTAATGCATGTATTTTGTAATGTTCATTGTGAAACTTCAGTGTCTCTGGAGCACTTTTAGGATTTCTCATGCATCTGCTGTTCCATCAGATTCGGGAACAAAGAGGAGTACATGGCCTTCATGAATGAGTTCCTGGAGCACGAATGGGCTGGCATGACCCGGTTTCTGCTGGAGATCTCCAATCTGGAGACCATCTCCAGCACGCCGGGCTTCGAGGGCTACATCGACCTGGGCCGCGAGCTGTCCGTGCTCCACTCGCTGCTGTGGGAGGTGGTGTCCCAGCTGGACAAGGTACCGCATCCATCCAGACCCAGCTCTGCAGCAACACTGAGAACCATTGGCCAGATTAACCCGCTCCGGTTCTGTAGACGTGACGAGGGCTCACACACACCGCACAGATGGAAGCCTCTGCACTCAGTGTTTCTTCATCAGAAATTAATAGTTCCTACTAGGGGTGTAACGAAACCAAAACTCCAGTAGTCGGAACCAATACCAGCAAAATTTCACGCCACTGTACCAATTTCGGTACCACAGCTTTTTTCACAATAAAAAAATAATTAAATTTATTAAGTTTATTATTTATGATGATAATCATTATAAGTAAATAATAAATAAACATTTAAAGGCTGTCTGCTGTTTAAAAGTAAATATTGTTTATAGAAAAAGATCAAGTGAAAAATAATCAACCATCTAGGCATAATTATTATTATTAGCAGAGACGTATATTATTATTATTATTACATAGAGACGGCGCTAAACCTACTGTAGGCTACTAATATATTGCCAATTTACATTTTTTTAAACAGAACTTTTATTTTGACGGGTTGCTGTGAAGACCTTTGAGAGTGTGTGTTCATGATATGACCGTTTTCTCAAATGAAACGGCAAATTCTCATGAAGTGCTGGTTTATGTGTTTGTGTGCTCATATAGTGACACACGGCAGACACTACAAAGACAGCGAGTGAGTGTCACATATAATAATTAATAATATAAATATAATATGATAGTGATTCCCCTCACAGTCGTCATGAAGGGCAACATTAGCCATACAGACCAAAAGCACAGTTTGTCCCAGACTTAAACATGTGTTCTTCTGCTGTAAAGTTGGCCATTTTAACATGAGCTCAATGAGGTTCTGCTCCTTCTGGAGTCATCGGCTTCAAGAGGAGCTGCTTGGTCCTGATTGGCCGAATCTCTGATGTTGCCAGTAAAAAGGGCTTCGATTATTCAGAATCATGAGTATTTTTATTCTGGGGTCCCCAGTGTTTTACTGCTTTCTCTCTCGGTAATCATAATTCTGATTTACTTCACAGAAGGTTCAATTAAATCTCGAAATATTGTAAATTATTTATTAGATTGTATGTACAACAAAGTCAAGTCAACTTTATTTATATAGCGCTTTAAACAATGTAGATTGTTTCAAAGCAGCTTTACAGTGTTAAACAGGAAAATATTGCAGCATAATTTTATTCAGCCGTTCTGGAGAAAAAATATCCTCAGTTCATTTCAATTATCATACAGTGACAGTGTGGGCTTTAGATCAGTAATTAGATCAGTAATTTAGTTTATATGGTTAATTTAGTTTAATAATTAGATTTATTTTGATATTTAGTTGAAAAAATTAACAAAGTTATTGAGGATTGTTGATGTTTTGGAAATAAATCTATTATTTAAATTTCCGGGGTTTTTTTTATTGATACGTATCGGATCTAAATCTTTTGTTTAATATTTATTAATATAGTCCTTTTTTTTTTAAATATCGTATTTTAAGTGAATTACACTGAGGTATTATCGTACCATGAGATTGACATCGTCACACCCCTAGTGTCTACACATAAACAAATGCAGAAGAATATTACTGAACATAAACAGCAGAAATGAATGACATTTACATTGCTATATCCGACATCATCTTTTAAAAGTGACCCATGTCCGATATTTGCATTTACACTATACACTGGCGAAACAGCCCAAGACGTTCTGCCCCAGAAAAGGAAGTAAAACAGTACGATATGCAATGGATGCAGACGAGATGATTATTCAATGTTTGGCTTTAAGGTCAGCAAAACATGGTTCTCGTCTTCCATCGTGCCATTAGTGTCATGTGATCGCAGTTCATGTCCACCTGAGTTGACGTCATTCGCCTCCGTCCCTTTTTCAGTGACGAACAACTCGCATTTATTGGTGAACAGTGTTGGGGAAAGTTACTTTGAAAAGTAATGCATTACAATTTTGCGTTACTCCCTTAAAAGGTAACTAATTGAGTTACTTAGTTACTTTTTAAGAAAAGTAATGCGTTACGTTACTTTTTCTCACCTGGGCTGGGCTTGTTTTTGTGTTTGTTTATAACAAAAAAAGTTATATTTTTGTGCAACGGTAAAGACCTCTTCATACCAGAATGTAAATAATAATCCCCAGGCTGAGGTAAAGATGCAGATTCCCTCATGAACACTAGAGGGCGCAGCTCTGGATAATGGAGAAGAGGACGCAGGAGGAAAAAACTTTACCAATAAAAACTAAAAATCTAGTAATTTTCATCATCAAAGGTCAGCAGCAAGACATTGGTCAATTAAATATAAAGGTAGATTATGCATAAAAATAGTTGTTTTATTTAACATTTAATTATTGGAGGTTTGCATAATATTCTGATTTTGCATTTGACTGATTTTATTCATTTTGAGTAGAACATAGGGCTGTGCAATTAATCGAATTTCGATTTCGATTTCGATTTTGCCTCCCAACGATCACCAAAATAGTACAATCGAGAAAAAACGATTATTTTGCCTTGCGTTCTGAATGAAACGCGCACGCGCACATCCGCCCCTCCCGAACCCACAAATCTCTATGAGGTCGTGAGTCTCGTGTGCATATCATCCGCTGGAATTTAAAAACTCGGCGCGAGTAAAGATGGCAGAAGGAGGGCAGTTACAGCAGCGTTTGGTGAGCAAAAAAGGCAAAACCAACTCCGTTGTCTGGGAACAGTTTGGCTTCGAGGAATCAGACGACCAGCAGAAACATGCTAAGATTTTCTACATGGTAGTGGCTGCAACGCAAGGCAACACCACGAATTTGTTTAACCACTTGAAAATTAAACAGAGTGACCTACGACAATCTAATAAAGAAACAAAAACTGACGAGAGCAGGGGAGCCGTGTAAACGTCATTTTTTCCCCTCATATTTTTCAAATAATTCTCTCTTTGTAAACTTTGTTCAATGCATGCGAGATTGCGAGTGCTGCCATATTTTCGAATATGACCAGTCGTTTTCACCGTCATCACCCGGGTTTAGTGCTTTAGGGTTTAGGTTTAGAATGAGAAGCCGCGCGCGCTGTGAGAAAATGTGTCTCTGTGCGTTCATCCGAGAGCGCGCACACGTCTCTCAGCGCGCAAATATTGAGTTCTCTTTCAAGTCTTGCTCTTAAACGGACAAACTCACACAAAACGTATGTCAACATGTCCACCTTGATGAGTATCTTAGCAGACATAGTCTGTATATGCCTTAAGTGAACTTTATACAGTCGATAAAGAAGACGCGAGGTCTTAAAGGGGCAGTATCCTTTACTGCTGTCTGTTTAATGTCAAACAACAAAAGACAAGGACATCACTCACCGCTCTTGATTGAATAGCTTTTGTAAGTTTAATAGGATTAATCTTTAATTTATGCACTCAAATATGCAATGTTATTTTACATTTGATACATTTCTGTACCTGAAAACTAATGTTAGACGTACATGAAAAGCATAGCCGAACCATATTGTTGATCTTATTTATTTGTGGTTATCATTTTTACGTGAATACTTTTATTCGAATATATGTTATATTATTTATTCAATAGTTCAAAAAGTACAACAAATGTTACAATTTCAATTGAATTGTTGAAAGGTGTATTTTTAATAAATACAACACATTCCCAAAGTCATGTGAAATAATCGTGTTACATAATCGTGATTTCAATATTGACCAAAATAATCGTGATTATGATTTTTTCCATAATCGAGCAGCCCTAGTAGAACAGAATCTTTATTGTGCGAGTGAGATAAATAAATGCTCACATTTAGTCTAGAACTACAATAACCCTCATGTTCTCACACACACACACACACACACACACACACACACACACACACACACACACACACACCTCTGCACTAACTCAACATGAGGGCAGGAGAGCTGTCAGTCAAACTAATGTGAAAAAGTAACTCAGATATTTTGTTGTAAATTTGAGAAGTAATGCGTTACTTTACTAGTTACTTGGAGAAAGTAATATTATTACGCAACTCAAGTTACGTGTAATGCGCTTCCCCAACACTGGTGGGGAATATCTGATTTGATCGCTTACATGCACGTATCCGAATCATATCGGATTTATCACCACATATGAGAGAGGCCTGAATCCGATCGGAGGATATCGATAATCATGCAGGGTTTTTTGATGAATGAAATGAGAGCGGCCGTGTTCATACTCAGAGGTGTTGCTGCAGATGTTGTGCTTTATGTCAGTAACGCTTGATCCCCACTAAACGTTGTGCGGATGCATCTATGCCAGGGATGGGCAAACTCGGCCCTGGAGGGCCAGAACCCTAATCAAACACAGCAGCTATAATCAGGATTACTAGAAGGCCAGGTGGGTTTGATCAGGGGGTAAACTGGGCCGTCCAGGGCTGAGTTGGCCCATCCCTGATCTCTGCAGGGCCAGGAAAGCTCTTTTGCGGTGTTGTTGTTATTGCATTAACTCAGTGTGTAGGTTATAAACGGCGTTCCCGCAACTCTTCCCCTAACTCCTGCTGCGTCTGGAGCATGGTTTTGTTCTGTCCCTGCACAATGTGTGTGTGTGTGTGTGTGTTTCCTGTCATGAGTGAATTCATCTCAACCTCTCAGACATAACCTTCTGTTGTTTGATGCATGCCCTGCGTTTGTTTTGGTTTAAAGCATGTGTTTCCTTTTATTTATCCCTAATTTGACTTTTTTTTCCCTTTTGTTTTCTCCTCTGTTTACCCATGCCACTATACATTCCACCCTTTCCTGTCCGACACACTGTGTCTCCATGGTAACGCTGTCCTACCACCAATGCATTATGGTGCCTACTCTCTCGACCAACCAAAAAACTCCCTGCTGCCAACCCACCAATCTGCCATCTGCACCCTCAAACTCTCGGGCTGATGCCCTCTGTGGTCCGTAATGTGGTTACCATGGTAACGCGCCAACCCAGGGTGACAATTCCTTCCTGCAGGCGACGGTGGCCAAACTGGGGCCCCTGCCGCGGATCCTGGGGGCCATCACCCGCTCGCTGAGCAGCCCCACGCCCATCCAGCAGCAGCTGCGCCGCTTCCAGGACCACAGCTCCACCCAGGACATCAGTGCCAGCGTCTCCTCAGGCCTGCAGAGGATATTCGAGGACCCGGCCGACAGGTTAGACCACATTCCCTTTATTTCCATCTCTTGCACCACATTCCAGATCTGCCAAAGCCATCCTCAAGGAAAGCCTATCAGAGGCTCTTTAGAAATATCATTAGGTGTGTTATTGATCTTGTTGTGAACTATTCATCCATGCAGGTTTCATTTTTTTGATCCTGTGATTTTTAATTAAAATTGATTTAAACTCCAGCCAGTGTTTAACGTGAATTTTCATTTAGTTTTAGTCATGTTTTACAGGCTTTCCTCAAACAGTAGAGTGTGGCGCTAGCAACGTCAAGGTCATGGGTTCGATTCCCAGGGAAAGCAAGAACTGACAAAATGTAAAATGTGTACCTTGAATGAGTTTAGTTCAATTGTAAAGCATTAATTGACCGACTGAATACATGACTGACATCTATATCGTTTTTATAATGTTGTATTTCTGCTTTAGTTAGTATATCGGGTTAAGCTAAAGCTTCAAAGAAGGTTAAGTTGTTTTTTTCTATTTATTTCATGAAACATTTATTTAATTTCCTGTATTTAATGGTTTTAGTGAGCTATTATAACCCTGATACTTTATTGAATAATGTGTCAAATGCTGTTCTACGTCTTTCCTCCTGACTATGAATTAAATGGGGATTAAATTAAACGTATATATAATGCGTGACTTTAATTATAAACAAGCTGAAAATACACCAGGACTCTTATT
This sequence comes from Gobio gobio, assembly GCF_949357685.1. Lineage (NCBI taxonomy): Eukaryota > Metazoa > Chordata > Actinopteri > Cypriniformes > Gobionidae > Gobio > Gobio gobio. Next base: position 2,056,874 of record NC_137102.1, on the reverse strand, counting down.
TTGAAATGACTCACTATTGCAGTTCAGATGAGGAGATCAAACATGCCCAACCGTCTAAAACATAATGACCATATGAACATGGTACAGTAAAGAGTGTGATTATTGATCAGCATTAGTTCATAATCATTCCCTGTCATAAATGTGTGTTATTGATGGATTGAGCCGCTCTGGAGAAGCTCAACAGCTCCGTGTTTTCCCGCCGGATCTCTTCCCTAATCGACCCTCACTGTTTTCATCCGTTTTTATTCGATTTCCTCATAGTTTTTGTCATCCAAAACTGTTTTTTATTTAGTTATTGTCTCGTTTTGGTCAGGGAAAAAAGGTCTGGAAAAGTCAGGGAATTAACACTGACTTCAGCCTCTTCTTTACAATTGACTGCAAGTGTAGTAGTAGCAGTGTGAGTAAACCTCACTCCTCTGATCTCAAGAGACGCACTAGTGACTGACACTAGGGGTTGCAGCCTTTATCCTCATTGTTAGAGCGTCTGACCCTCATGGGTTCGAGTCCTGCTTGGAGCGGGCGGTCTGAACAGAAGGGGTTACACAAGCTCACATTCAGATCTGCCTTTGTCCAATTAACAACTGATGAATTGAACCAAATCCCTGCCCTGCCTCTGAGAAGGCCAATCAGGAGAGGACAAAGATAGATCTCACCAATGTGTTGTACCTGTATGTTTCATCGACGCACATAACTCTCTTAATAATTAGTGATGCACCGAAATGAAAATTCTGGGCCAAAACCGAAAATTTAGGATGCACTTGGCCGAAAACCGAAACTGAAGCCGAAAATTGCTTCTTTTAAAAACGTATACTAATATATTTAGATAGATATTTAAATTGCTTGAATTTAATGGGTCTGAAATTAAACAAAAAAACACGAACCAATAGAATAATCAAAGTTTTATTAAGTTACATAAAACCTAAAATATTTTAAACAATAAATCTAAAATATAAAATAGTTTTTTAGCAGTTGTGCAAAAAAAGATCCACAATTGTCTGAATAACTGCACACAGAATCACAGAATGGTTCTCATTAAGAACATGATATGCTGCATTGTAGTGTTGTCACGATACTTCGATACGATACCTAAAAAAGTATCGATATTCGATACCATGTGGAAAAAACGCTGCATATACTGTCACATAGATATTTTTCAAATAAATAGGCCTAATCATTTATTTTTTGTCCGTCTATTGAAAGTCTAGGCAATTAAATGTATTCTGAAGAGATCACTTTATATGATTAAGCTTTTTCTCATATATAAACGTTGCTCATTTACCATTACAATTATCTCACAAATATTTGCTAATTAATTGTTGCAATAGCTACAGCACAAGGAAGCTTGATTTCAAATTGAATTTAAAAAGACGAGTAAACAGAAATAAAATAACAAATAAACTAATTACAAACAATAGCACAAATAAATACAATAGAATAAAAATACAAATGAAATGGACTGCTTTATTTTTGTAGGTAGATCTAACAGTATTCAGGTAAGAAACTGAAAAAAAGTAAACAAACTTAAAATAACATTGGATAATCTTCATTGTAAAAAATTAAATACAGATTAATCCATTTAAGTCAATCAGTCAAGAGCAGCAAGTGGTTGTTTGTCTTTTTGTAGTTTGAATAATAAATAAGTAACCACTGTCCCTTTAAGACCCGATGCACGCATGGACTCCAAACACTGTTCCTGTTTCACACTCTTCCTGAACTGGACTGTGTTTATGTTAATACTCACCAAGATGGACACTGAGACATTTTCGAGTGTATTTAACCATTAATAAGCTGGAAAAAGGAGCTCATTTTTGCACTTTTATGTAAGAGGCGGCTTTATTGTGGTGTGTGTGTGCTTCAGACGCGAGCGCGAAATCTGCGAGAATGAGTTGAATTAACATTATGTGAAATCCTGCGCGAAATTCAGACCAGTCACACCAACACTAACACACCGTCATGAGGAAAAATCCAGCAGAACACGCGTTAACCGGACTGAATGAGAGGAGGCCGGTGCGTGTAACTCACGGGTTTTCGGCTGTTTTTTTTATTTCGGCCCGGAACCGATAATGCAATTTTCGGCCGAACATTTTCGGTGCATCCCTGTTAACAAGGGCGTAGATTTGGTTTGAACATTGGGGGGGTTGAACGTTGGTATGCTGCCTTTTTTTTTTATTACTTTTTTTTATGTGTATTGTTATTGGATAATTTATTTCTTCCTATCTATCTATCTATCTATCTATCTATCTATCTATCCATCTATCCATCTATCCATCCATCTATCCATCTATCCATCTATCCATCCATCTATCCATCTATCCATCTATCCATCTATCCATCCATCTATCCATCTATCCATCTATCCATCCATCTATCCATCTATACATCTATCCATCTATCCATCTATCCATCTATCCATCTATCCATCTATCTATCTATCTATCTATCTATCTATCTATCTATCTATCTATCTATCTATCTATCTATCTATCTATCTATCTATCTATCTATCTATCCATCTATCCATCCATCTATCCATCTATACATCTATCCATCTATCCATCTATCCATCTATCCATCTATCCATCTATCTATCCATCTATCCATCTATCCATCTATCTATCTATCTATCTATCTATCTATCTATCTATCTATCTATCTATCTATCTATCTAGGCCTACATGCTTTAACTGATTACAAATTCAACATATACAAATATGAAAGACACAACATTTAGACATTTTTAAGATTTTTACATTCCAACTTAATGCATTTGAATTTTTTTGTTTAAAGGGAAACACATCGGCTCTTGAACAACTGTAAATCATAGCAAAAGCAGAACTAGCAAAACAGACGGCTGCTTTGGTAACTTGTTATACTGATAGTTATAGCTAAATACATGGCAATGGATTAGCTAGCTGAAATATATGTAGTGTGTACTTTGCTATTACACAATATTCTCATACCTCATTCTCAGTACATGCTTTATTTTAATTGTTTTGCATCCCTCTCTGACCAGCAGTTAATATAGTCTCTTCTCTTACCTAACGTTATCTGTGTGCTCACACACTCGCGTTGTTTTGGTGAAAGTGCGACTCATTGGTTGGGTTTGTCTGATTTATTATGACAAACTCATATTTGATTAGGAACAAAATTCCTAAGGGGGGGGGGGGGGGGGGGGTTGTAACTGATGGATTTGAATATCCCCCCATAAACTACGCCCCTGCCTATTAATAATACTATTAATGTGCAGTAGTATGACTGCATCTCATATATTAATTCTTGCATATCTCGTTCCCCAGTGAAATGAGGAGCACCAAATCTCCAGTCCAGGAGCACATGGAGGCCTTAGCCCGAGGGAAGCATCCTCTGCTGGGTCAGCAGTCCTCCACTCACAGCATGAGCTTCTCTGATAAAGAGGAGCGGGACAGCCCTCTCCCCAACGGCCGCAGCGTGTCTTTAATGGACCTGCAGGACTCTTACCTGGCACAGGGGCATCCGGTGCCCAACCCTCTCAGCGAAGCCCCTCTGCGATTAGGGCGAGGTGGCTCTCAGGCGTCCATCGGCCCTCCTCCACTCCTCCTCCAGCCTCCCGTCCATCCCAAAGTCCCCCAGTTGAGGGATAATTTGCCCCAGAGTGCCCCGCAGGTGCGCCGCCCCATCCACCCGTCGCTCAGCCAGCAGCGCAGCCTGCAGCCGCTGTCCTTCCAGAACCCCGTTTACCACCTCAGCAACCTGCACACACACTCCACACACTCCACACACTCCGCCCAGCCGGACTCCAGCTCGGAGAACCTGAGCTCCGCCAGTTCCCGCAGCGCCAGCCCCAGTGCGTCCGGGGGCCGGGGAGCCCCTCCGAGGGCCCGCATGCCCTCCACCAGCAGCCTGGAGGAGGAGCTGGGCCGCAGGAGCCTCACCCAGGGGCAGGAGACGCCTCCACCCACGGCACGCTGGCACCCGCCCCTGGCAGAGCAGCACGCGGGAGCCCAGGTGGTGGCGGTGCCCAGGCAGAGCAGCGCGGGCACGGCTCATATCGTGAAGGTGGAGCAGCAGAGCCGAGGAGCGGGAAACACTCGGCCCCCGAGGGCCCTCGCTCACAGCAGCAGCAGCATCAGCACTGAAGCCCAGCAGCAGAGCGAGGAGCGGCCCCAGCAGCAGTCCAGCGGGTCCAGAGACAGCTCGCTGCCCGCAGGCAGAGCCAGCAAACAGGTACACACCTGTGCTTTATCTCCAGCTGAATACATCATCTCTCACTGATGTGTGGTTTGTCAGGATAGGACAATATTTGAACATCTGGAATCTGAATATTGAGAAAATCTCCTTTAACCCTCTGGGGTTCTTCATTTATGGGTCACACTCAGGACCTTCAGGTCAAAAATGACCCGGAGGGCAGGATTAAGATAAAAAAGATTTGAGTAAAATTTTTATTTTTGTTCAATAATATTTTTTCTTTTCTTTTTTGGTGTTTTGAGATAGTTTTATGATTTATAATTAATATTTATGCAATAATTATGACCCATTTTTTCCCATTGAATATAATAAAACATTTATATATATATATTATTATTATTATTTTTTTTTTTATTAAAACTGTATTTCATTTTAGAGTCAAGCCTAGGCCTCATGAAAGCCATTTTTTAATGAGATCAGTGCCATCCGGTGGACAAATTGAGCATTTTTATCACACAATAGCACATTTTACCACTAGTGGATCTAGCGTTTTATAAAAACAAATGTAAAATCGTAGCTTCATCTGAATGGTCCGAAACTTGGGGACTTTATTGGTACTTGGTATATGAACACCCAAAACAATTGGGGACAGGATTTAAAAGTCTAAGTGGTCATAAAAAAATAGTCACACTCAGGACCTTCGGGTCAAAAATGACCCTCATAGGAAATGAACGGGAAATTGGCAAAAATATGAAAATACAGAGGTTTTTTGTGCATAGAATCTACAAATCAGCCAGAATGCAGAAAAAAAGACTCAACAGTGAAGATCTCTAAAACATCAAGAGTGCAGAGTTGACCCGAAGGTTCTGAGTGTGACTATTTTTTTACGACCACTTAGACTTTTCAAATCCTGTCCCCAATTGTTTTGTGTGTTCATATACCAAGTACCAATAAAGTCCCCAAGTTTCGGACCATTCCGATGAAGCTACGATTTAAAAAAATATATATTTTAAAAACTTTGGGTCAGAAATGACCGAAGAGCCCCAGAGGGTTAAAGTTGTCCAAATGAAGTCCTTAGCAATGCATATTACTACTAATAATACATTTATGATATGAGCATTGACCAAATATCTTCATGGAACATGATCTTAATATCCTCATGATTTTTGGCATAAAAGAAAAAGTGGATAATTTTGACCCATACACTGCCACAGATATATGCATATAATGTTGGTTGTGTGTGTAAGGTCCAGTCCCCCGTGGAGTCGGTCAGCATGTCTCCAGTGGAGCGCACAGCCGCATGGATCCTGAATAACGGCCAGTATGAAGATGAGGAAGAGGAAGGCACAAGCAAAGACGATGCCAAACATGTAGAAAAGGTACTAAATACGATACATAAAAATGCGTTGGATACACTCCGACAGGTTTTTAAGATGTTCTGCTCTTCTATAAAGTACGAGCAGGAAATCTCCAAGCTGAAGGAGCGTCTGCGGACGTCTAGCCGGCGGCTGGAGGAGTATGAGCGCCGGCTTCTGGCCCAGGAGCAGCAGATGCAGAAGCTGCTCCTGGAGTACAAGGCTCGACTGGAGGACAGCGAGGAGCGCCTGCGCAGACAGCAGGAGGAGAAGGACAGCCAGATGAAGAGCATTATCTGCAGGTGAGAACAGAGATACAGGCATAACACTGATGATCTCTGTGAGTGGGTGGGGTATATTAGGCAGCAAGTGAACATTTCGTCCTCAGAGTTGATGTGTTAGAAGCAGGAAAAATGGGCAAGCGTAAGGATTTGAGCGAGTTTGGGCCAGATTGTGACGGCTAGAGGACTGGGTCAGAGCATCTCCAAAACTGACCAGTCAGGGTGCCCATGCTGACCCCTGACCCCGCCCAAAGCACCAACAGTGGCCCGTGAGCATCAGAACTGGACCACGGAGCAATGGAAGAAGGCGGCCTGGGCTGAGGAAGCACAAAATGAGCAGCACAACAACGAGTTTGAGTCCAAATTCCCCAGATCTCAATCCAATCGAGCATCTGTGGGATGAGCTGAACAAACAAGTCCAATCCATGGAGGACTTAGGGCGCTTTCACACACACCTTGTTTGGTCTGGATTTTCGGACTTTTCATTTTGGTCCGAATCAAAATTACAGGGGTGAAACCTCCCCTGACCACTGTCTGGACCAATTAGACGAAATTTGGTCCGACGAAAAGAGGTCGCCAAACAGAACAAAGGTTCGACTGGTTTCTAGTGTGAAAGCATTTTCTGTACGGTTCAGACCATTTACAGGAAGTTCCTGTTTATTTTTAATATTATAATGTTATTTTTAAATTTCATCTAGGCTACATTGATTATGAAAAGTGAAAAGATGCGCAATATGTCAGAGGACAGAAGGTCAGAAAATATTTTGAAAGAAATTTTGTATGATTTTGCTTAGAAAGCCTTTCTTTAATGTGAATTTCGTTTTGTATAAATTGTATCTTAATTTTAATCAATGTTTCATCAGATAATTGCCTGGATTTAATAAATAAGAAGCAAATAGTCTATGGCAGACAATAATCATGGGAGCGATCACATGCTTTACACATGAGGTGAAGCGTCTCAAATAAACCCAAACTCAGCAGCTACTGCCTCACAAACATGAGAAATATGTGTATATAAAGCTTGAAATGTCCACTTTTAAATGTAACAAAAAGAAAATAGTCCAGCAATGCGACTGTTCAATAGTGGAAACGATATGCGTCCGTTCATTCACTCTTGTCAAAGACGCACGTCTGTTTACAAACCAATCCCTGTCCAGATGCCGCCCACATGATGAAGACGAGTGGACACGCGTGTGTCATGTAAAGCTCTTTAGTGCGCTCGCATGATGGCAATGCGAAAACAAACCACAACTAACTTGGTGCCAGATACCACAGCACACCTTCTAGTGGAGTCCATGCCTCGACCAACACAATATTAAGAAGTCATAATGTTATGCCTGATTGGTGTATGTTATATATAAACTACAGTATTCTTACACTTTTAATTGCAAACCTGTAAATACAGTCTAAATGTTTAGTAAAGATCTAGTAAAATCCTTTGATATCTGTACGTTTATAATATTTGTATTTGTGAATCTGACGGTGATTTGTGGAGCTTCTGTCACTACAACAAATTCCTAGTATGTGTAAACACACACCTGGATATATGGCAGATTCTGATTCTGATGTGTGTTTGTTAGGCTGATGGCCGTGGAGGAAGAGCTGAAGAGAGACCATGCAGAGATGCAGGCGGTCATCGATGCCAAGCAGAAGATCATCGACGCTCAGGTACAGCAGATGAAGATCATGAGCCAGAGCTCAAACACAAGGGCATGTCAGTGTCGTCGGGAGCCAAAGTCTCAAAAGCTCAATAAAATGGGTTGAACCTGACATGGTCTGCTAATAAATGTTAATAAATGCATTCCAGATACACAGAACACATGTGCTGACAACATCCACTGAAAAAATAACTCTTAAAACACATTTCTACATGATTTTGCATCAATTTAATGCAAAAAAATAGGCGTTTTCTCACTTTTTTCCAATATTTCAATCTTTACTTCTTTGGCAATCAACTATTCCCCCAAGTTATGACATCAGTCAATATGGCATTCTTTTCACCAAATAGTATACTCGTTCCACAGAAAAAAATTATAAAAATCCAACCAAAATCAATGGATCTGTGATGATTTCACTACTAGTTGGCTATCAACAAGCTCAGAACCTCAATAGCATTTTAAACTACTCTCAAAATTATGAAAAACATGCTGGATATTTAGCATCATGGCACACTTATGATCTTAGTAATTTGAATGAGTTTGGAACAGCCAACAAACGGTAACCAACGGACTTCGAAGCGGCTCATCATTGTCTGTGGTATGTGACAGGTCTGCCCCAGCATTTTGGGGAAAGAACGGTAGGCCTAATATGGATATTGTACTGGTAATGAACTGAAAGGACCACGCCAGTCTTCAAACAAGTATATTTCTGCTGATTCCACATCCCAAACGTATCCCTGTAGCAGCAGCTGAATTCATTCTCTACTAGTTTACTTAGCTAGAGAGAATATGGAAGGACCTCCAGAACCAATGTAAGCAGATCCTGAAGGAAGCAAGAGAAGCCAGAACAGCTCAAGCCAGTGGAAGTCAGCAGATGCCTGGAAGTATGACTGAAGACCCGTCACTGCAGCTAGAGATATCACACCTATACGCATCCCGAAGAGTGAACTCTAACCTGTATAACCACCTGGCCTGGATGATAACAGATGCAACTCCACAGTTAGGTGAGGACGACCGGGTGAAAGTCAGTCCTAAGCAGCAAGAGCAAGTTCTTGCCCAGGATGTCTGCCAAGCAGTTGCCAAGATCCCAACACTCTTCCATTGGGAGAACAGGGTTATGTTGAAATTAAAGAGATGCCTAGGCCATGATGTTTAATAATGTGGACATTAACAACCATGTTAAATCTCCAGTATATCCAGAGTAGCCTAAAATGCTATTGAGGTTCTGAGCTTGTTGATCGCCAAATAGTAGTGAAATCATCACAGATCCATTGATTTTGGTTGGATTTTTATAATTTTTTCTGTGGAATGAGTATACTATTAGGTGAAAAGAATGGCAGATTGACTGATGTCATAACTTGGGGGAATAGTTGATTGCCAATTAAGTAAAGATGAAAATACTGGAAAAAAAGTGAGAAAACGCCTATTTTTTGCATTAAATTGATGCAAAATCATGTAGAAATGTTTTTTAAGAGTTATTTTTTCAGTGGATGTTGTCAGCACATGTGTTCTGTGTATCTGGAATGCATTTATTAACAGCCTACCCAACCCACTGATTTGAGGAAAAAAATCATTTTTCAAATTTTTCTGATAAAAAATAAAGGGTGCATACATGAAAATGGCCACAATTTTTTTCCGCGATATTTCCGGCAGAGCAGACCCTCCAATTATTGGCTCTTAGGGTCAACTTTAACAGAAAAAACACATATAAAAAGTATGGCAGACCATACTCAACCCATTTTTGAGACTTTGGCTCCCAGACTAGTGTGAGTGTGGAGATATCTCAGTCTGTGGGTGAGGATCTGGCCTGACCTCAGCTGGTTTTAAAGCAGGCGCTGACTGGCTCTGTTACTGAATTCCAGGTCGCTAATGGGACTGAGGTAATACCAGCAGGCAAGTACAGTTTTGCTAGGCCTGTGTTAGCGCACCCGACCCACACCCATGCCTGCCCCTGTGCAGCACTCAGTCCTCTTCTCTCCACTTCAGACAGAAAACACCAGTTAAAGGTGAAGTGTGTAGTTCTCCGATGATAAGGACGTTCTATAGGGACCACTTTAACAGAACACTGGGTTTGTGCTTTTAACATTGTTTGACCGATCTCTAGAATTGTCCAAACCATAGCTTTGTTATAAAATGTTAGATATAGCAATACACACCGATCAGACATTAATTTATGACCTAATATTGTGTTGGTCCCCCTGACCCGTCTCTGATGGACTCCTCTAGACCCCTGAAGGTGTGCTGTGGTATCTGGCACCAAGATGTTAGCAGCAGATCCTTTAAGTCGTCCATGGATTGGACTTGTTTGTTCAGCTCATCCCACAGATGCTCGATTGGATTGAGATCTGCGGGAATTTGGACTCAAACTCGTTGTTTTGCTCCTCATTTTGTGATTCCTCAGCCCAGGCCGCCTTCTTCCATTGCTCCGTGGTCCAGTTCTGATGCTCACGGGCCACTGTTGGTGCTTTGGGCGGGGTCAGGGGTCAGCATGGGCACCCTGACTGGTCCATACTCCACAAACTGAGATGCTCTGTGTATTCTGAGCCCTTTCTATCAGAACCAGCATTAACTTCTGGAGCAGTTTGAGCTCCAGTAGCTCGTCTGTTTGATCGACCACACGGGCATCAATGAGCCTCGGCCGCCCATGACCCTGTGGCCGGTTCTCCACTGGTCCTTCATGACTCTGTGGCCGGTTCTCCACTGGTCCTTCATGACTCTGTGGCCGGTTCTCCACTGGTCCTTCATGACCCTGTGGCCGGTTCTCCACTGGTCCTTCATGACCCTGTGGCCGGTTCTCCACTGGTCCTTCATGACCCTGTGGCCGGTTCTCCACTGGTCCTTCATGACCCTGTGGCCGGTTCTCCACTGGTCCTCCATGACCCTGTGGCCGGTTCTCCACTGGTCCTTCATGACCCTGTGGCCGGTTCTCCACTGGTCCTTCATGACCCTGTGGCCGGTTCTCCACTGGTCCTTCATGACCCTGTGGCCGGTTCTCCACTGGTCCTCCATGACCCTGTGGCCGGTTCTCCACTGGTCCTCCATGACCCTGTGGCCGGTTCTCCACTGGTCCTCCATGACCCTGTGGCCGGTTCTCCACTGGTCCTCCATGACTCTGTGGCCGGTTCTCCACTGGTCCTCCATGACCCTGTGGCCGGTTCTCCACTGGTCCTTCATGACCCTGTGGCCGGTTCTCCACTGGTCCTCCATGACCCTGTGGCCGGTTCTCCACTGGTCCTCCATGACCCTGTGGCCGGTTCTCCACTGGTCCTCCATGACCCTGTGGCCGGTTCTCCACTGGTCCTTCATGACCCTGTGGCCGGTTCTCCACTGGTCCTTCATGACCCTGTGGCCGGTTCTCCACTGGTCCTCCATGACCCTGTGGCCGGTTCTCCACTGGTCCTCCATGACCCTGTGGCCGGTTCTCCACTGGTCCTCCATGACCCTGTGGCCGGTTCTCCACTGGTCCTTCATGACCCTGTGGCCGGTTCTCCACTGGTCCTTCATGACCCTGTGGCCGGTTCTCCACTGGTCCACTGACCCAGTCTTCTAGCCGTCACAATCTGGCCCTTGTCAAACTCGCTCAAATCCTTGAGCTTGCCCATTTTTCCTGCTTCTAACTTCTAACACATCAACTCTGAGGACAACATGTTCACTTGCTGCCTAATATATCCCACCCACTAACAGAGATCATCAGTGTTACTCACTTCACCGGTCATAATATTACACCTGATCGGTGTATGTAATTAAATTTAAATGTAAATTTTGATTAAATTTATTAATTTTCAAAGGGATAGTCCACTCCAAAATTCTGTCATTGTTGACTCTGTATACATTTCTTTCTTCTAAGGAAAACAAAAGAAGATGTTTTGAAGAATGCTGATGATCAAACGGTCTCGGGTTCCACAGTGGAAGTCAAAAGGAATTTAAAATGTTTGGTCAGCAATATTCTTCAAAACATCTTCTCTATTCTCCACAAACGTCATACGTTTGGAACGGCACGGTTCATTTTTGGGTGGCTTATTCCTTTTTAAATATTTCTTCTAATATATTAGTAGGATTTCTAATCAGGAACTGAGTTTAAGTCTCTCTGTGATTTGGGGATTGGCGTCATCATTAGTGGTAAAATCACACACTTTACCTTTAAAACTGAAACTGGTTTGCATACTTCAGCTTTTTGGTCTTGGCCTGTTTTGTCCTTTCCCTCGGGATTGTAGAGCGTTCCTGCTTTCCCACTTCCCAGCTGTCAGAGCATCTCCGGATGTTCGTGTTGAGGAGTGTGTGAGGAGTGTGTTGAGGAGTGTGTGAGGAGTGTGTTGAGGAGTGTGTGAGGAGTGTGTGAGGAGTGTGTTGAGGAGTGTGTGAGGAGTGTGTGAGGAGTGTGTGAGGAGTGTGTTGAGGAGTGTGTGTGGAGTGTGTGAGGAGTGTGTGAGGAGTGTGTTGAGGAGTGTGTGTGGAGTGTGTGAGGAGTGTGTGAGGAGTGTGTTGAGGAGTGTGTGAGGAGTGTGTTGAGGAGTGTGTTGAGGAGTGTGTGAGGAGTGTGTGAGGAGTGTGTTGAGGAGTGTGTGTGGAGTGTGTGAGGAGTGTGTGAGGAGTGTGTTGAGGAGTGTGTGAGGAGTGTGTTGAGGAGTGTGTGAGGAGTGTGTGAGGAGTGTGTTGAGGAGTGTGTGAGGAGTGTGTGAGGAGTGTGTGAGGAGTGTGTTGAGGAGTGTGTGTGGAGTGTGTGAGGAGTGTGTGAGGAGTGTGTGAGGAGTGTGTGTGGAGTGTGTTGAGGAGTGTGTTGAGGAGTGTGTTGAGGAGTGTGTTGAGGAGTGTGTTGAGGAGTGTGTGAGGAGTGTGTGAGGAGTGTGTGAGGAGTGTGTTGAGGAGTGTGTGAGGAGTGTGTTGAGGAGTGTGTTGAGGAGTGTGTGAGGAGTGTGTGTGAGGAGTGTGTTGAGGAGTGTGTGAGGAGTGTGTTGAGGAGTGTGTGAGGAGTGTGTGAGGAGTGTGTTGAGGAGTGTGTGAGGAGTGTGTTGAGGAGTGTGTTGAGGAGTGTGTGAGGAGTGTGTGAGGAGTGTGTTGAGGAGTGTGTGAGGAGTGTGTTGAGGAGTGTGTGAGGAGTGTGTGAGGAGTGTGTTGAGGAGTGTGTGAGGAGTGTGTTGAGGAGTGTGTGAGGAGTGTGTGAGGAGTGTGTTGAGGAGTGTGTTGAGGAGTGTGTGTGGAGTGTGTTGAGGAGTGTGTGAGGAGTGTGTTGAGGAGTGTGTTGAGGAGTGTGTGTGTGGAGTGTGTTGAGGAGTGTGTGAGGAGTGTGTTGAGGAGTGTGTTGAGGAGTGTGTGAAGGAGTGTGTTGAGGAGTGTGTGAAGGAGTGTGTGAGGAGTGTGTGAGGAGTGTGTTGAGGAGTGTGTGAGGAGTGTGTTGAGGAGTGTGTTGAGGAGTGTGTGTGGAGTGTGTTGAGGAGTGTGTGAGGAGTGTGTGAGGAGTGTGTTGAGGAGTGTGTGAGGAGTGTGTTGAGGAGTGTGTTGAGGAGTGTGTGAGGAGTGTGTTGAGGAGTGTGTGAGGAGTGTGTGTGGAGTGTGTGAGGAGTGTGTTGAGGAGTGTGTGAGGAGTGTGTTGAGGAGTGTGTTGAGGAGTGTGTTGAGGAGTGTGTGAGGAGTGTGTTGAGGAGTGTGTGAGGAGTGTGTTGAGGAGTGTGTTGAGGAGTGTGTTGAGGAGTGTGTTGAGGAGTGTGTGAGGAGTGTGTTGAGGAGTGTGTGAGGAGTGTGTGAGGAGTGTGTTGAGGAGTGTGTTGAGGAGTGTGTGAGGAGTGTGTTGAGGAGTGTGTTGAGGAGTGTGTGAGGAGTGTGTTGAGGAGTGTGTGTGAGGAGTGTGTTGAGGAGTGTGTGAGGAGTGTGTTGAGGAGTGTGTTGAGGAGTGTGTGAGGAGTGTGGTGTGGAGTGTGTTGAGGAGTGTGTTGAGGAGTGTGTGAGGAGTGTGTGAGGAGTGTGGTGAGGAGTGTGTTGAGGAGTGTGTTGAGGAGTGTGTGAGGAGTGTGTTGAGGAGTGTGTGAGGAGTGTGTTGAGGAGTGTGTGAGGAGTGTGTGAGGAGTGTGTTGAGGAGTGTGTGAGGAGTGTGTTGAGGAGTGTGTGAGGAGTTTGTTGAGGAGTGTGTGTGGAGTGTGTGTGGAGTGTGTTGAGGAGTGTGTGAGGAGTGTGTTGAGGAGTGTGTGTGGAGTGTGTTGAGGAGTGTGTGAGGAGTGTGTTGAGGAGTGTGTGAGGAGTGTGTTGAGGAGTGTGTTGAGGAGTGTGTGAGGAGTGTGTTGAGGAGTGTGTGAGGAGTGTGTTGAGGAGTGTGTGAGGAGTGTGTGTGGAGTGTGTGTGGAGTGTGTTGAGGAGTGTGTGAGGAGTGTGTTGAGGAGTGTGTGTGGAGTGTGTTGAGGAGTGTGTGAGGTGTGTTGAGGAGTGTGTTGAGGAGTGTGTGAGGAGTGTGTTGAGGAGTGTGTGTGGAGTGTGTGTGGAGTGTGTTGAGGAGTGTGTGAGGTGTGTTGAGGAGTGTGTGAGGAGTGTGTTGAGGAGTGTGTGAGGAGTGTGTTGAGGAGTGTGTGAGGAGTGTGTTGAGGAGTGTGTGAGGAGTGTGTTGAGGAGTGTGTTGAGGAGTGTGTGAGGAGTGTGTGAGGAGTGTGTGAGGAGTGTGTGAGGAGTGTGTGTGGAGTGTGTTGTGGAGTGTGTTGTGGAGTGTGTTGAGGAGTGTGTGAGGAGTGTGTGTGGAGTGTGTTGTGGAGTGTGTTGAGGAGTGTGTGAGGAGTGTGTGAGGAGTGTGTTGAGGAGTGTGTTGTGGAGTGTGTTGAGGAGTGTGTTGAGGAGTGTGTTGAGGAGTGTGTGAGGAGTGTGTTGAGGAGTGTGAGGAGTGTGTGAGGAGTGTGTGAGGAGTGTGTTGAGGAGTGTGTGAGGAGTGTGTTGAGGAGTTAGTTGAGGAGTGTGTGAGGAGTGTGTTGAGGAGTGTGTTGAGGAGTGTGTTGTGGAGTGTGTTGAGGAGTGTGTGAGGAGTGTGTGAGGAGTGTGTTGAGGAGTTAGTTGAGGAGTGTGTGAGGAGTGTGTTGAGGAGTGTGTGAGGAGTGTGTTGAGGAGTTAGTTGAGGAGTGTGTGAGGAGTGTGTGAGGAGTGTGTTGAGGAGTTAGTTGAGGAGTGTGTGAGGAGTGTGTTGTGGAGTGTGTTGAGGAGTGTGTTGAGGAGTGTGTTGAGGAGTGTGAGGAGTGTGTGAGGAGTGTGTTGAGGAGTGTGTGAGGAGTGTGTTGAGGAGTGTGTGAGGAGTGTGTTGTGGAGTGTGTTGAGGAGTGTGTTGAGGAGTGTGTTGTGGAGTGTGTTGAGGAGTGTGTGAGGAGTGTGTGTGGAGTGTGTGTGGAGTGTGTTGAGGAGTGTGTGAGGAGTGTGTTGAGGAGTGTGTGAGGAGTGTGTTGAGGAGTGTGTGTGGAGTGTGTGTGGAGTGTGTTGAGGAGTGTGTGAGGTGTGTTGAGGAGTGTGTTGAGGAGTGTGTTGAGGAGTGTGTTGAGGAGTGTGTGAGGAGTGTGTGAGGAGTGTGTTGAGGAGTGTGTGTGGAGTGTGTGTGGAGTGTGTTGAGGAGTGTGTGAGGTGTGTTGAGGAGTGTGTGAGGAGTGTGTTGAGGAGTGTGTGAGGAGTGTGTTGAGGAGTGTGTGAGGAGTGTGTTGAGGAGTGTGTGAGGAGTGTGTTGAGGAGTGTGTGAGGAGTGTGTGAGGAGTGTGTGAGGAGTGTGTGAGGAGTGTGTTGAGGAGTGTGTGAGGAGTGTGTGAGGAGTGTGTTGAGGAGTGTGTGAGGAGTGTGTGAGGAGTGTGTGAGGAGTGTGTGAGGAGTGTGTGTGGAGTGTGTTGTGAAGTGTGTTGAGGAGTGTGTGAGGAGTGTGTGAGGAGTGTGTTGTGGAGTGTGTTGAGGAGTGTGTGAGGAGTGTGTTGAGGAGTGTGAGGAGTGTGTTGAGGAGTGTGTGAGGAGTGTGTTGAGGAGTGTGTGAGGAGTGTGTGAGGAGTGTGTGGATGATCTCAGCAGATTCAGCTCCTGTGAGCTCAAGCTTTGGCTGCTGGTTTTTTTGTTTTCCCTCCTTATTTTTGCGAGTCACTTCCTGATTGCCGATGCTGCCGCACTCCCAGCACCCTCTCCGGTGTGTGTGCACTCCACACACACACACACACACACACACACACACACATTCCCTCTGCAGAACATTACTCTAGTAGAGCAACAGCAGCCTCGCTTTTAGCCTCTGGTTTAGTCTTTGTGCAGGATTTGAGTTGTCCTTGTTTTGCCCTTTTGAGAGTATGTGTGTGTGTGTGTGTGTGTGTGTGTGTGTGTGTGTGTGTGTGTGTGTGTGTGTGTGTGTGTGTGTGTGTGTGTGTGTGTGTGGGGGCATGTTTTTGTGAAATATCAGGACACAAATGTGTATAATGACATGGGTATTACAAAAAGAGGGTGAAATATGAGGACGTTCCCCATGTCCTCACTTTTCAAAATGCTTATAAATCACAGAATGAGTTTTTTTTTCACAGAAAGTGAACTGCACAGTCTCCTGTGTGTGTGTGTGTGTGTGTGTGTGTGTGTGTGTGTGTGTGTGTGTGTGTGTGTGTGTGTGTGCGCGTGTGCGCGTGTGCGCGTGTGCGCGTGTGTGCGTGTGTGCGTGTGTGTGTGTGTGTGTGTGTGTGTGTGCGTGTGTGCGCGTGTGCGCGTGTGTGTGTGTGTGTGTGTGTGTGTGTGTGTGTGTGTGTGTGTGTGTGTGTGTGTGTGTGTGTGTGTGTGTGTGTGTGTAAATCACTATATGGGTGGTTTGTTATATTTAAACTTGAATATTCTTTAAAGAGGTGGTAAACACATTCTCTCGAAGGCCTGATTGTGTTTGTGGGCTGCACTGTAACATGTGTTCATGCTTCGTTTTTAAAAAAAATTAATTATTTTTCATATTCTTGACCTTTATTCTACACTGCTCTGTCCCTCCTTGTAAAACGGTCTGATGGTTTCCGGGTTCTATGAAGCCAGTCCCTCAAAAATACGCGATGTGCTCTGATTGGTCAGCTGGCCCAGTGTGTTGTGATTCGCTAACCGCACTGCACGTTTGTCGGAAACGCCACGCCCCTTTATCTTTACCTGTGCTTTGGTCAGTATTAGAAACAACGGCGTCAATAAAACCACACCAATCTGAGCCCGAATCAGACCCAGAACATTTGAGTGAAGATGATCGAGCAGAACCTGTTCAGTCCTCAAGAGTAAAGACTGCGGATCTATAATGATCGCTACTGAATGGCACTTTAACTTTTGTATTTTTAGAACGATTATAGCCAAATATCTGTCGCAAGAACTAACCCAAAACAAACACTAAGCACTGGCTTTAACTAGTAGCCAAATCACACACAGAAGCATGTTTAGCAAGCCTGTATATAAACAATACATAAAAGCTCTAATCAAAGAATCATTTACACTAATGCCAGGTTCGCTGTTGAGATTTTAACGTTAGTGTTTGTAACGTTAGGTGTTCGTCGGATAACGTTAAGTATGAATGAGCATTTAACAGACTGGTTTGCAGAACAGCGTTGTCATCTGTTTACTTCCTTGCTACAACCTATTACAGGAAAACACATCGATGAAAAATAAATCAGACTTACAGGTTGTGGCCCGTAAACAGCTTCTGTTTGTAAATCCAGCTTTCAGGACAAGCCGTTGTGCATATCCTGTATTGAACTCGCGAAGATTGTGAAGTTTTCCTCCGTGAAATGTGCAGCGGGAGCCGCGAGCCCGTCGTGCACTGGCAGTGTTTGTCTCGCTGATCCGCGGCTCATGAATTGCAACGGACGAATATTGTCCATTATGTCACATTTTCCAGTCTTCTCCTCCGACCCCTGTCTGTCTCGTGCTTTATGATGGGCAGCATCTGAGATCTGTTCCCCTCTGTCTCACACACACGCATATAACCACAACACCACTCCAGCCTAACTATACCACAACACCACTCCAGCCTAACTATACCACAACACCACTCCAGCCTAACTATACCACAACACCACTCCAGCCTAACTATACCACAACACCACTCCAGCCTAACTATACCACAACACCACTCCAGCCTAACTATACCACAACACCACTCCAGCCTAACTATACCACAACACCACTCCAGTCTAACTATACCACAACACCACTCCAGCCTAACTATACCACAACAACACTCCAGCCTAACTATACCACAACACCACTCCAGCCTAACTATACCACAACACCACTCCAGCCTAACTATACCACAACACCACTCCAGCCTAACTATACCACAACACCACTCCAGCCTAACTATACCACAACACCACTCCAGCCTAACTATACCACAACACCACTCCAGTCTAACTATACCACAACACCACTCCAGCCTAACTATACCACAACACCACTCCAGCCTAACTATACCACAACACCACTCCAGTCTAACTATACCACAACACCACTCCAGCCTAACTATACCACAACACCACTCCAGCCTAACTATACCACAACACCACTCCAGCCTAACTATACCACAACACCACTCCAGCCTAACTATACCACAACACCACTCCAGTCTAACTATACCACAACACCACTCCAGCCTAACTATACCACAACACCACTCCAGCCTAACTATACCACAACACCACTCCAGTCTAACTATACCACAACACCACTCCAGCCTAACTATACCACAACAACACTCCAGCCTAACTATACCACAACACCACTCCAGCCTAACTATACCACAACAACACTCCAGCCTAACTATACCACAACACCACTCCAGTCTAACTATACCACAACACCACTCCAGCCTAACTATACCACAACAACACTCCAGCCTAACTATACCACAACACCACTCCAGCCTAACTATACCACAACACCACTCCAGCCTAACTATACCACAACACCACTCCAGCCTAACTATACCACAACACCACTCCAGCCTAACTATACCACAACACCACTCCAGCCTAACTATACCACAACACCACTCCAGCCTAACTATACCACAACAACACTCCAGCCTAACTATACCACAACACCACTCCAGTCTAACTATACCACAACACCACTCCAGCCTAACTATACCACAACACCACTCCAGTCTAACTATACCACAACACCACTCCAGCCTAACTATACCGCAACACCACTCCAGCCTAACTATACCACAACACCACTCCAGCCTAACTATACCACAACACCACTCCAGCCTAACACCACTCCAGCCTAACTATACCACAACAACACTCCAGCCTAACTATACCACAACACCACTCCAGCCTAACTATACCACAACACCACTCCAGTCTAACTATACCACAACACCACTCCAGCCTAACTATACCACAACAACACTCCAGTCTAACTATACCACAACACCACTCCAGCCTAACTATACCACAACACCACTCCAGTCTAACTATACCACAACACCACTCCAGCCTAACTATACCACAACAACACTCCAGCCTAACTATACCACAACACCACTCCAGCCTAACTATACCACAACAACACTCCAGCCTAACTATACCACAACACCACTCCAGCCTAACTATACCACAACACCACTCCAGCCTAACTATACCGCAACACCACTCCAGCCTAACTATACCACAACACCACTCCAGCCTAACTATACCACAACACCACTCCAGCCTAACTATACCACAACACCACTCCAGCCTAACTATACCACAACACCACTCCAGCCTAACTATACCACAACACCACTCCAGCCTAACTATACCACAACAACACTCCAGCCTAACTATACCACAACACCACTCCAGCCTAACTATACCACAACACCACTCCAGCCTAACTATACCACAACAAAACTCCAGCCTAACTATACCACAACAACACTCCAGCCTAACTATACCACAACACCACTCCAGCCTAACTATACCACAACACCCCTCCAGCCTAACTATACCACAACACCACTCCAGCCTAACTATACCACAACACCACTCCAGCCTAACTATACCACAACACCACTCCAGCCTAACTATACCACAACACCACTCCAGCCTAACTATACCACAACACCACTCCAGCCTAACTATACCACAACAACACTCCAGCCTAACTATACCACAACAACACTCCAGCCTAACTATACCACAACACCACTCCAGCCTAACTATACCACAACACCACTCCAGCCTAACTATACCACAACACCACTCCAGCCTAACTATACCACAACACCACTCCAGTCTAACTATACCACAACACCACTCCAGCCTAACTATACCACAACAACACTCCAGCCTAACTATACCACAACACCACTCCAGCCTAACTATACCACAACACCACTCCAGCCTAACTATACCACAACACCACTCCAGCCTAACTATACCACAACACCACTCCAGCCTAACTATACCACAACACCACTCCAGCCTAACTATACCACAACACCACTCCAGCCTAACTATACCACAACACCACTCCAGTCTAACTATACCACAACACCACTCCAGCCTAACTATACCACAACACCACTCCAGCCTAACTATACCACAACACCACTCCAGTCTAACTATACCACAACACCACTCCAGCCTAACTATACCACAACACCACTCCAGCCTAACTATACCACAACACCACTCCAGCCTAACTATACCACAACACCACTCCAGCCTAACTATACCACAACACCACTCCAGTCTAACTATACCACAACACCACTCCAGCCTAACTATACCACAACACCACTCCAGCCTAACTATACCACAACACCACTCCAGTCTAACTATACCACAACACCACTCCAGCCTAACTATACCACAACAACACTCCAGCCTAACTATACCACAACACCACTCCAGCCTAACTATACCACAACAACACTCCAGCCTAACTATACCACAACACCACTCCAGTCTAACTATACCACAACACCACTCCAGCCTAACTATACCACAACAACACTCCAGCCTAACTATACCACAACACCACTCCAGCCTAACTATACCACAACACCACTCCAGCCTAACTATACCACAACACCACTCCAGCCTAACTATACCACAACACCACTCCAGCCTAACTATACCACAACACCACTCCAGCCTAACTATACCACAACACCACTCCAGCCTAACTATACCACAACAACACTCCAGCCTAACTATACCACAACACCACTCCAGTCTAACTATACCACAACACCACTCCAGCCTAACTATACCACAACACCACTCCAGTCTAACTATACCACAACACCACTCCAGCCTAACTATACCGCAACACCACTCCAGCCTAACTATACCACAACACCACTCCAGCCTAACTATACCACAACACCACTCCAGCCTAACACCACTCCAGCCTAACTATACCACAACAACACTCCAGCCTAACTATACCACAACACCACTCCAGCCTAACTATACCACAACACCACTCCAGTCTAACTATACCACAACACCACTCCAGCCTAACTATACCACAACAACACTCCAGTCTAACTATACCACAACACCACTCCAGCCTAACTATACCACAACACCACTCCAGTCTAACTATACCACAACACCACTCCAGCCTAACTATACCACAACAACACTCCAGCCTAACTATACCACAACACCACTCCAGCCTAACTATACCACAACAACACTCCAGCCTAACTATACCACAACACCACTCCAGCCTAACTATACCACAACACCACTCCAGCCTAACTATACCGCAACACCACTCCAGCCTAACTATACCACAACACCACTCCAGCCTAACTATACCACAACACCACTCCAGCCTAACTATACCACAACACCACTCCAGCCTAACTATACCACAACACCACTCCAGCCTAACTATACCACAACACCACTCCAGCCTAACTATACCACAACACCACTCCAGCCTAACTATACCACAACACCACTCCAGCCTAACTATACCACAACAACACTCCACTCCAGCCTAACTATACCACAACACCACTCCAGCCTAACTATACCACAACAACACTCCAGCCTAACTATACCACAACACCACTCCAGCCTAACTATACCACAACACCACTCCAGCCTAACTATACCACAACACCACTCCAGCCTAACTATACCACAACACCACTCCAGCCTAACTATACCGCAACAACACTCCAGCCTAACTATACCACAACAACACTCCAGCCTAACTATACCACAACACCACTCCAGCCTAACTATACCACAACACCACTCCAGCCTAACTATACCACAACAACACTCCAGCCTAACTATACCACAACACCACTCCAGCCTAACTATACCACAACACCACTCCAGCCTAACTATACCACAACAACACTCCAGCCTAACTATACCACAACAACACTCCAGCCTAACTATACCACAACACCACTCCAGCCTAACTATACCACAACACCCCTCCAGCCTAACTATACCACAACACCACTCCAGCCTAACTATACCACAACACCACTCCAGCCTAACTATACCACAACACCACTCCAGCCTAACTATACCACAACACCACTCCAGCCTAACTATACCACAACACCACTCCAGCCTAACTATACCACAACACCACTCCAGCCTAACTATACCACAACAACACTCCAGCCTAACTATACCACAACAACACTCCAGCCTAACTATACCACAACACCACTCCAGCCTAACTATACCACAACACCACTCCAGTCTAACTATACCACAACACCACTCCAGCCTAACTATACCACAACACCACTCCAGCCTAACTATACCACAACACCACTCCAGCCTAACTCTACCACAACACCATTCCAGCCTAACTATACCACAACAACACTCCAGCCTAACTACACCACAACACCACTCCAGCCTAACTATACCACAACAACACTCCAGCCTAACTATACCACAACAACACTCCAGCCTAACTATACCACAACACCACTCCAGCCTAACTATACCACAACACCACTCCAGCCTAACTATACCACAACACCACTCCAGCCTAACTATACCACAACACCACTCCAGCCTAACTCTACCACAACACCATTCCAGCCTAACTATACCACAACAACACTCCAGCCTAACTACACCACAACACCACTCCAGCCTAACTATACCACAACAACACTCCAGCCTAACTATACCACAACACCACTCCAGCCTAACTATACCACAACACCACTCCAGCCTAACTATACCACAACACCACTCCAGCCTAACTATACCACAACACCACTCCAGCCTAACTATACCACAACACCACTCCAGCCTAACTATACCACAACACCACTCCAGCCTAACTATAACACAACACCACTCCAGCCTAACTATACCACAACACCACTCCAGCCTAACTATACCACAACACCACTCCAGCCTAACTATACCACAACACCACTCCAGCCTACCACTCCAGCCTAACTATACCGCAACACCACTCCAGCCTAACTATACCGCAACACCACTCCAGCCTAACTATACCACAACACCACTCCAGCCTAACTATACCACAACACCACTCCAGCCTAACTATACCACAACACCACTCCAGCCTAACTATACCACAACACCACTCCAGCCTATCTATACCACAACACCACTCCAGCCTAACTATACCACAACACCACTCCAGCCTAACTATACCACAACACCACTCCAGCCTAACTATACCACAACACCACTCCAGCCTAACTATACCACAACACCACTCCAGCCTAACTATACCACAACACCACTCCAGCCTAACTATACCACAACACCACTCCAGCCTAACTATACCACAACACCACTCCAGCCTAACTATACCGCAACAACACTCCAGCCTAACTATACCGCAACACCACTCCAGCCTAACTATACCGCAACAACACTCCAGCCTAACTATACCGCAACAACACTCCAGCCTAACTATACCACAACACCACTCCAGCCTAACTATACCACAACACCACTCCAGCCTAACTATACCACAACACCACTCCAGCCTAACTATACCACAACACCACTCCAGCCTAACTATACCACAACACCACTCCAGCCTAACTATACCACAACACCACTCCAGCCTAACTATACCACAACAACACTCCAGCCTAACTATACCGCAACAACACTCCAGCCTAACTATACCGCAACAACACTCCAGCCTAACTATACCACAACACCACTCCAGCCTAACTATACCACAACACCACTCCAGCCTAACTATACCACAACACCACTCCAGCCTAACTATACCACAACACCACTCCAGCCTAACTATACCACAACACCACTCCAGCCTAACTATACCACAACACCACTCCAGCCTAACTATACCACAACACCACTCCAGCCTAACTATACCACAACACCACTCCAGCCTAACTATACCA
>NC_137102.1:1995571-2028071 GCF_949357685.1 Gobio gobio | reverse complement strand
GTGTGTGTGTGTGAGATCAATCCAGCTGAAGTTCCAGCTCTAGGGGTCAGTGTGTGTGTGTGTGTGTGAGATGGGTAGGTTTAGGGGCAGTGTGTGTGTGTGTGTGTGTGTGTGTGTGTGTGTGTGTGTGTGTGTGTGTGTGAGAGGGGTAGGTTTAGGGGCTGTGTGTGTGTGTGTGTGTGTGTGTGTGTGTGTGTGTGTGTGTGTGTGTGTGTGTGTGTGTGTGTGTGTGTGTGTGTGTGTGTGTGTGTGTGTGTGTGTGTGTGTGTGTGTGTGTGTGTGTGTGTGTGTGTGTGTGTGTGTGTGTGTGTGTGTGTGTGTGTGTGTGTGTGTGTGTGTGTGTGTGTGTGTGTGTGTGTTATGATCAGTGATGGGCGTGACGTGTTACTGTACTTGCACTACTTCTAGCGGTAACGCATGTAACGAAATATTTCTTTAATCAAGCAACACAAAATGGCGTGTGGGTTTGCTTCTCATTATGGGATGCGGTTTAAACAGCAGCTGCTTCTACACATGCCGGATCAGTTCTGTTCATATTTACATAACTTAAAGAGTCACTTCAGTGGTTTAGCGTTAAGCTTCGTATTTAAACTGGGTCATTTATGCAGTAGAAATGTGGAATTATTTTTAAATTTGGCGCCTTCTACACTGAGATGTATTTTTGTCTCATGTGGATGAAAGACAACAACTCCCAGAATGCACTGCTTCGCTGCCCTATGAGGCCACTCCTACACCGTCGTTCTGATCTTCAGAGTAATACAATCATTTAGTTCAGTTCGAGAATAAACACTACAGTTAAAAGCTGAAGGTGTGTTTTCAGTGAAGTGAGTGAGCTGAAGGAGAGTCAGAGTCAGATCTCACTCAGCTGAGGGTTAGCGTTAGCCAGAGCGTTCTCACATCATCTGGAAGATCAACCAGCACAGGATTCAGGGAAGAGCTGAAGCACTCTCTGCTCTGCAGCGCTCCGTTATTAATGTCCATGCGGCCGTCTGTGTCTCAGTCAGTGTGTGAGATCTCTCCCTGTGGGCGGATGATAACATGCGGAGCAGCTTCATCTACTGGCTGGAGTCTCGAGCCTCAAAACATCCTCAGATGATGCAAAATGATGATATTTGTGTCATCGGAGGATTTTTTCCAGAAATAAACTGCATAATTCTCTGGTCTCGGGGGATATGAGGGGGAATGTACCATCATTTGAATAAACCACCAGGTTTCTACTGATAAAACCCTACTGCTAAACCACTGAAGTGACCCTTTAAGTTACTTTCCCTAGTAACTGATTACTTTTGATATACAGTAATTGGTCAATGAATTAAATGACTTGTAGTATCTGTAACTGATGCCTGATTTTCAGTAGCGTGCCCAGCACAGGTTATGAAGTCTGAGCTGATGTTTGTGGTGTTCAGGCCAGTGTTCCTGATGGAGCGGATGAAGATGGTGCTGTGGAGTTTGGGAATCTCCCATCCAGCTGTCCACTTCCTCCACATCTGGCTGTGAAGAGGGAACTGGGTGAGCCTTTAATCCCCCAGTGTGCTGTAGTTGTGGCGTGTGCTCGCTGTCTGACACACAGTTATTAACCCTCTGCTGCTCTTCCTCTAGGGGGCGCATTGCTCATAAGTGACCCGACACCTAAACATTAAACTTCCTCCACCGCAGTAAAACCAATGCAATTTATTTTTCTTCAATAATATTTTTTCTTTTTAATTTTGTATTTTGAGATGATTTGATGGTATTTTTTAATATTTAAGCAATAATTATGGTCTATTTTTGGCATTGAAAATTATTATTTTTTTAAAAACAAAAATTAATTATTGTTGTATTTCAGGTTAAAATAGAGACTAGGCCTTCAAAATATATATTTTTGAAGGCAGATTAGCGCCTCTTTTGGGCGTAAAGCATGTGTGTGACCACTAGAGTCTCTATGGAGAGGCTGGAGGATTCACTAGTTCTGTTTTGAACACGTTTAATGATTTTTTTGTTGTTGATGGATTTGAATATATATTTTACAAATCTCAAAGACTATTTATTATGAAGTTTTAGATATTTTTTTGTTTGTTAGAAATAGATTTTTTCTGTGAATGTGTGTTTTTGCAGATTTCTCATTCATTTCCCGAAGAGCACAAGTGGGAGTATTTTTTTACGACCTTTTTTATACCTAATGCTAGAAAAGTCACCAAGTTTCATATCATTCTGATGAAGCTGTGATTTTTTTTTTTTAAACTCAAAATGTGGTTCATAGGTTCAGTTTTTCGTGTGTGTGTGTCAATATCACACTCCTGATGTTTTAGAGTGTCACCCCTTCACTGCTGAGTACTTTTTTTCAGCATTGTGGCCGATTTGTAGATTTTACACACAAATATTTAGAGAATTTGTGCTTTTGCAGATTTCCCATTCATTTCCTATGGCCATTCATTTATGACCGAAGACAATGAACGATACTTTTTTTTTTTTTTTTACAACCAATTAGCATGATCGACTCATGACCCAATTGTTTTGTGTGTTTACATCCCTAATGCTAGAAAAGTCACTAAGTTTCATATCATTCTGATGAAGCTGTGATTTTTAACATTTGAATTTCCGGTCAGAAATGACCAAAGAGCAGCAGAGGTTAAACATTGACTAAAACACCAGTGAATTCTTCCTGTCTCAGAACCATCGGAGAGCTCCGCATCTGCACCCGTTCCCGGAGTCACAGGTTTGGGATACTCTGGTTTTGGGAATGCCCAATGGGAGCGCGGAGCCAACCTGCAGGAGTATTACTCCAAGAGACAAGAACAGGACGACAAAGCGGTAGCTCTTCATTTTTAGGCAGTCTAACCAGCATTACAGAGTGTTTCTGAGAGTTAAGGGTTCTCTTCTTGTTCCCCAAGACCTTGGAATCCGAGGAAGTTGATCTGAACGCTGGCCTGCATGGGAACTGGACTCTGGACAATGCCAAGGCGCGTCTGAACCAGTTCTTTCAGAAGGAGAAGAACCAGACCGACTACAAGTACAGCCAAGTGGGGCCTGACCACAACAGGTCAGAACATCCCCATCAAACGCAGCCGCTCACTGTGAGAGAGACAGATTCATCTCTATCCAGATTCAGTGTTCAGGAAATCACACGGTTAATGTGTAAGGGTTTGTTTTTCTGCTGGACTGAAGCGATCACAGAGAACTCCTTGATGTACATCTCACCTCAAGGAGATCTCAGACAGCAAAGGCCATCTCATCTCGCTGTCACCTTACAAATCCAGCATCCAATGAGTGAATCTCACCAAACTGCTCAAGAACATGTCCAGGGCAGATTCACTTCAATCAATCACAGGAATCAACACGCATAGGGATTGCCAGAATACCACAATACACATCTAAACACACTAGGGCTGCACGATTCGGGGGAAATATCTAATTGCGATTATTCTGGTTAAAATTGCGATTATTATTATTTATTAATTTTTACAAATGAAAAGTGTGTATATATAACATTTTGTGTTTGTATATTAGTGTCTAATAATAATAATAATGATTATTATTGCTAAATAAAAATAAGAAATATTACTATTACAATAACATTCATTATTAAAAAAATTAAATGGAGCATTTAAGAATAAATATAACAATATAATAATAATATTTAAATTTTACAGAAAACTAAAAATGATGGGTTATCTGTTAGTATACAGACTAAAAATCATTAGAAAGGTTGAGTTATTGTAAAAAAAAAAATATGTATTATACAAATCTGTGCTTTTTATCTGTAATATCAATTTCTTAAAGTCTTTAATATGAAATATGAGCCTCTTATGCATCCACTGTGGGGATTAAAACTCCTGTACATTGAAGAAAAACATATAGATGTTCATATAAATTTATTAAGAGAGAAGTTTTATTTTTCTTATTTTCTACCCAACAGTGTCATTCATACCCTCGAGCAGAATCTCCACACTTGCGCCAGAGAAGTTATCGTTTGTTTTCATTAAATCCCTAAAGTGAAGCTAGCGCTGTAGCTGAATAAAACGAAGATAGAAACGCTTTGACTGATTAATAATAAACATGAAGGTAATACTTCTGCGACAAGATATGGTGTATTTGAGTTCTCAAGCCTTCTCTGGTATTTTCATCATAATAAAGTATTCAGTGCTGATGATATTCTGTGATGAGAAGCCACATCAGCTCGACTGACGATATGAAGAGAGTTAAAACCTGTTATTAAACGCTGTATTTGGTTGGACAACAGCTTTATGAACGCTTCTCATTACTAGTTTGTGAAGATGTTTGACACATGTTGCTCAAAGTCGCAGTGCTTTCAGACGGAGCAGTGTTTACTGATCTCAGAGCAGCTCTTCACTGACACGCTGGGCGTTTATTTATTTCATTACAATCGCAGCCTTTGCACTTTCATAATCGCACATAAGCCAAACCTCGATTGCGATTAATCGTACAGCCCTAAAACACAGCTACAATGTCCATTGAAGTATATAATAGTGCTAAATCATGTCACCAACATGTACATTATTATTATATTTACGTATTGTGCGGTGAAATGTGACCTGGACGTGTTTTTGTGAGATTCACCCATGTCGTGTGTAATCAGAGGACGATAGAGATGCCAGAAATCACAACCTTACATGGGGAACACATGTGACATGACTTAGGCTACACTAAGAGGTCACATGGTAAAGTATGTGATTGGTTGGGTCTCGAGGTGGGAACGTAATGTCTGGTTGTGATTTCTGATGTCACTCGTCCATCAGGGGTCGAGTTCTCCGGTACCGTGAGAGGAATAACTCCCTGTTTAGAAGTCTGGCAGGAAAACAAACCCGCTCAGGATGGGGCGTATGGGCCCAATGTTGATCTCATGTGCTGTCCGGTTGAGAGGTCAGTTTGTTTGATTGTTAAAGACATCTGTGGGCTAAAGGTCATGTTCACATGTTCTTGATTTGATATCTTGCTCTATTATAGGAGTTTTATTGCTGAGATGACACTCTTTGTAAGACAGCTGGGTAGGAGTAAGTATCAGAACGCTTCATAACCTTCTACATACTCAAATATAAGGTCAAAGAGTGCACTATTAAAGGAAACCTCTGGTGTTAAGACTTGATATTGCTTCAATATGTAGTGGAAAAACCATGAAAGATTTACGTTATTTATAAAAACCCCATCGTTTTATATGTATATTGTGTATAAAGGGGGCGCCATTTTGTTTAGGTGTGCAGTTGATAATGTCAAATGGTGATACTCAGCGAGCGACTGTTGCTATTTTCAACACAACTCGAACAAAACTTAGAGGACGCCACATTGTGCAGCTTTTGGCTGTGATTAACAGGAGAAGCGACGCAAGTCTTCACTGCTTTCATCATGATAAGAAGAAACTAAACGTCCGTCTTTGTCCTCCAAAGCGTCTGCATGTTTACATCATGTGATGGCATCTAGCGCTTCTCATCTCTGCCGTTTCACAGCACGGATTTCACTCGATATCCAGGGGCGTTGAGACTTCCTGTGGGGAAAGATCGATGGTACGCCATTTAGTTTAAGCCTGCGCTTATATCCATCACCACCTGAGAGCTCTTTCAGAGGCTGCGGTCGACTAAAAGCCTCTGAATCGTCAGGGCTCAAGAGAATAGAGACGCGGTCTTTACGAAGTTTAGTTTCTTTTCATTAGGAAAGCAGTGAAGACTTGCATCGCTTCTGCTGTGGCCCTTCGACTGATAATCACAGCCTAAAGCCGCATCATCTTGAGTTGTTTTGTGGTAAAAATATCAACAGTAGCACCAGTACCTTTGTACTAGAGCTTAGATCGGGCTCAAAAATCAAGCCCAACCCCAACCTGACACATTAACTGTCATTATGAGCCCAAACCCGATTTAAACCCTGCCATTTTTTTTATACGAGGGCATTCTGACGAGCGCTCCGCTCAATAATCCGCTCTATGCCAGCGCTCCACTCAT
This sequence comes from Gobio gobio, assembly GCF_949357685.1. Classification (NCBI taxonomy): domain Eukaryota; kingdom Metazoa; phylum Chordata; class Actinopteri; order Cypriniformes; family Gobionidae; genus Gobio; species Gobio gobio. The sequence continues at coordinate 2,022,141 of NC_137102.1, read as the reverse complement.
GAAGCCTCACTGCTAAAACAACGCTCAAATCACACGCACATGACATCTGTACTGTAGCTGAATATACTTGCTGTAGCCATTAAACAATATAATATTTAAACATAAATATGAAACACAATACAATGTAATTTTAAAATGTGACCTGATTATGAAAAGTGCAAAGATGCGAGTGGGTCAGAAATGATTTTGAGCACATTAAGTTTTGTAGAAAGCCTTTCTTTAAAGTGCATTTTGTCTTAATTTGAATCAATGTTTCATCAGCCAATTGCCTGGATTTAATAAATAAGAAGCAAACCGGCTATAGCAGACAATAATCGTGACATGAAGGCGCCGGATAGTCCTGGGAAATATTGGCTCGGGCAGAGAATATAAACTCTACTTTGTCCACAATCTTTCATATTTTTTCCACTACATATTTCAGTAAGAGATCATTTAAGTTAAGTCTTAACACCAGGGGTTTCCTTTAACCCGAACCCTCCCGTCCGCCATCAGAAGTTGTGTCCCAGCTAATGCTGTCCTGCTCTTCTAGAGGTCTGTGGCCGCGAGCATGGCTCGACGAAGAAGCTGGCCGCCCAGTCCTGTGCCCTGTCTCTCGTCCGCCAGCTGTACCATCTGGGGGTTATAGAGGCCTTCACTGGACTGACCAAGAAGAAGGAGGGAGAAAGTGTGAGTTTAACACCCCAGTTCGACTTCTTCCAGCTCTGTGTTTACTGCCTCCTCTAACTTCCTGTCTGTGTTGCTATAGGTGGATGTGTATGACGTGAATCTCAGTGATGATTTGCCGCAGCAGTTGCACAGTATTGTGCAAGAGCTTGGCCTCGAGATCCCTCCTCCTGTAAGTGTTGGACAGGAAACCTGCATGAGATATTGGTGAGTTTGTGCCAACACCTTTGTCCTGTTTTAGCCTCAGGACCCCAATAGTCCCCCAGTGTCTCTGGTTCAAGGGAAGTTGGCTCACTTCGAGCCGTCCCAGAGGCAGAGCATGGCCGGCGTGGTGCCCTGGTCCCCACCACAGGTCAACTGGAACCCCTGGACCAGCTCCAACATCGACGAAGGGCCGCTGGCGTTTGTGAGTCTGCTGCTCTGAACTTTCCTAACTTAAGGGTATCAGTGTTATATACCTACGACTGAAGACGTGTGTGTGTGTGTGTGTGTGTGTGTGTGTGTGTGTGTGTGTGTGTGTGTGTTGCAGTGTACGCCAGAACAGATCAGCACAGACCTGCAGCAGGAGCTCAACTATCAGCTGGAGCAGGACAAGAACCTGCAGACGGTGAGAGAGAAACACTCCAGGAAATACATTTTCGCACGCATTTATCGCTGACGTTTAACGCCTCGTGACTAAACAAAGGGCGCCAATGTGAGTGTGCACACCGACGCGCTAAATGCCAGGCGTAAAAGCACCATTTCTTTAAAAAAAACGTAAACACTAGTGATGCCACAATTCTCAATATAATCGTTCGGTACGGCATTCATTGTTCAATACGCGCTCGGTTTGGCATTTAATTAATTATTTTTCTACACATTCTATCATTTGCCTCCTCCATCCCAACACTGAACAACTCGACATACATTCACATCACAGGTTAGTGGTGGAGTTATACTCACGAAACACTAGAGTTATTCACAATCACCAAAGCTCATTATTTGCATGCGTTTTAAAGCCTTGCTGGTTAAACATTTCATTCACGTGATTATGCACGGTTTTAACATGAGCTGAACGTGCGCACTAAACGCCTGTCAAATACACACAAGGTTAACACACACACAGTCGGTTATGTCTAAAGTAAAGTCGGTGTGTGTCTGTATATTAGATGCGTGCAAGTCTTAAAGTGACAGTAGCGCAGACTATAGTGAACACGCCGTCCTTAAAGGGACAGTTCACCTCTAATGTCATTATTTACTCACTCTAATATTCATAACCTGTGTTAATTTCTCGATGACAGAATCTTCATTTTTGAGTGAACTATCAATTTAATGTTAATACAACAACAAAAGACAAAGAGAAAATCACTCACTGCTCTTGACTGAAGAACTTTAGCTTTAACCTCTTAACAAGCGCCCCATTTTTTAGGAATTCTTTGAAAACGATATACCCAAATGAATATGTCTGCAGCTCTTAAACCCTATGGTCTATATTCATAAACCTGGTCTTATTTTAAACTAGACACTTGAAATATTGCTACCCAAGAGTCATAATAACTCAAAGTAATATGGGAACAGAGTAATATACATGTAAATATACATGTAAGTGACTCACGTTTTTTGTTTTTTGTTTTCACTTAGGGAAAAAAATATTATAATTTAATGTTAAGAGCCTGAAAATAACTTAAATATAAAACTGAATGTCTAATCATGTCATGATTCAAATATGAGGATGATTCTCTCAGTAATGTAGCTTCTGTGAGCTTTTATGTCAAGAAAAGTCTAGGCGTCATTTCAAAAAGGCCATTTATTTCAGAACATTTGCTATTGTAAAGAGTAGTTTTTCATTCAAATAAATCTGCAATAAACTGCAATATAATACTAATTATAATGGATAAACAGTTACTGAAAAACTAAAGCAACTATTTACAGAGATTACAAAGTGTAAAAAACTCATTTAGCTGATGGGAAGCGTCTGTGAGAGACAGCGCGCTCCACTGCAGTTGCGCCATGGAGAACGCGCAGCCAGCGCACTAACAGTATTCACCAAAGCCTACTTACGCAAACTGCGCAAGATAATGCCTTTTGATTGGTTACTAAGTCCATCAATCAAACCTTTGTTGGAAAGGCATTGGCTGGGCACCGAGTGCCTTTATCCAACGAAAACCATGGGCGCAATGATTGACAGCTCACCAAGCCTGTAAGGCACTTCCTCTATATGATGCATCCCAGAAGAGTCTCTGATTGAAGGAGAGAGACGGGGGAGGGTTTAAAATACGTGGGAGAGTCTATTCTAGCAGGGGGAGTTTGCCAGACACGGATAAGAATCGATATTTCATTGAAAATGGACATGATTGATCACGCTAACTCAAAACTCTCTTGCAAACAACGGAGGATTTTTAGTTTTTTCCCTATTTTTTCATTGTTTTGGATTAAAAAGTGGGATGCATTTTGAAGAGTGGACTCTTACACAGAGATGTATGCGGGTGTTTATTGGATTCGTCCGATCTGATCTGAACGACAGGAGATGAAAGATGAGTAACGCTGATATTATGCTAATGTTTACATGGACGGTCCTTTAGCATTTCATTTAACCCTTTCCTCTCTGGTGTATTTATTGCAAAAACAAGTTCAGAACATGAATCTTGAGTGTTTTAGCTTTCAAATGATGCATAGTTTGTGATAGTTGATTGAATATTTTGTATAAAACAAAAGTAAATAAAAGTACACACCCCCCCACTTCTGTCAACCCCCCCATCCACGAACCGGTGCGGGTTAAGAAGTTAATAAGAATCAGTGTATATTTTATAGTGAAGTAGTGTTTTATTTTTACATTCATTCATTCAATCTCATACTTAAATGCTGCTGTACAGCTCTGAGCTGCCACTGTTAATCTTTATATATATTTATTTTATATTATACAGTACACTAGGAATGTGTATAGTCAATAAAAAAGTATTTTTTCTCCTTAAACTCTGTTCCTGTCGCTTAAGAATAGAATAGTAAAAAACTGATGTGACAAGCCATCAGAACCGAACCGAAAACTGTGGTTAAAAACCGAGGTGTGTATTGAACCGTGGACTAACTGTAGTGTGCATCCGTAGTAAATACCGTCTCTGTTCTTCTTCTGTGTGACGAGCGAGTGTCAGAAGCGTAAAGCGTCATCAGTGGAAATCGCTTGGGTGTGAACACAAAGACGCGCCGAAAAACGTCTAATGATATACAGATTAACAGACTAGAGTTTTTCTGGTGTTGTGAAATGAACTCGCATGTTCTTTTTCCAGATTCTAGGGGAGCGGAGTCAGCTGCCAGTCAAGAACTTTGAGAAGCAGATCATGGCCGCGGTTCACAACAGCCCAGTGGTCATCATCCGCGGAGCCACCGGCTGTGGGAAGACCACGCAGGTCCCTCAGTACATCTTGGATGAGTTCATCCACAGCGGCAGAGCGTCCGAATGCAATATCGTTGTGACACAGGTGAGCGTGTTGACATGCTTCGCTATTGGGTGTAGGGCTGCAACAACGAATCGATAAAATTCGATAATTAAAAGAGTTGGCAACGAATTTCATTATCGATTCGTTGTGTCGCGCGACTATTTTGACCCTCAATAAGACGCGGAGATGTTTGAGTATAAAAAAAGCACGGTTAAGTCACTACAGAATCCCACTTTTGTTCCGTTTGGAAGTGAGGAGCGTGCCGTCCCTCCAGTAGCTCTTCTGGTGGTTACTCGTTATCCAGCTTCACAAGCATGACAAGTTAGCGTTAATAACAGTAGTAAAGCAGGGCTGGTATTATAGTTTGCAAGACTAAAGACACATTTTTATTCACTTCACTGACAAAAACTATGACTAATCTCTATTGTCATTTTCGGTCTTAAAGTGACAGCAGTCCATTAACCTGCTTCCATTTGTGCTCTTAATATTAATCAAACAACAAAAGACAGAGAAAATCACCTCTTTAGTTTTAATAAGGATTCATTATATTTATTATACATTCATTATTTAATCCATATTTAATCTATAAGGAATGTTGTTATATAGAATGCATATCATTAATTGTGTTCTTCTTTAGGACGAGTAGTTTTATTTAATTGTTACATAATATTTGTTTATGTCACAGCAGTTAAATCTGTGTCTGTACTGTATTGTATACAGTAGATGTTTTCTCCAGGAGTAAATAATGGGTTTGGACATTTTAGAGAAATTCTTAATGCATTACAATTTAACTAAACCCATTAAAGTTTGTTTGTGAGTGTGTGCGTCTGAGTGTCGTGTAGAGAACAAGTTCTAACATCCTGTTAAGTGTTCTGATTAGTATTTTTCTTTATAAAAAAAAAAAAAAAAGATTTATAGATTTATTGTAGCAACCTGTGCACTTTCTGAAGATTTTTTGCACTGAATTTGTACTGTCAGTTCTGTTTTTGGATAAAGGATTGGAAGTTAATGGGGTTTTTTATCCGATCCACCGATTAATCGGAAAACTAATCGACAAATTAATCGATTATTAAAATACTCGTTAGTTGCAGCCCTAATTGTGTGTGCTCGGTCCCCTTGACCCGTTTGATGGCTTGCTTCTGCTGATGTTCATCCTCCAGCCGAGGCGGATCAGTGCGGTGTCCGTGTCGGAGCGGGTGTCTTTCGAGAGAGCGGAGGAAGTGGGGAAAAGCTGTGGCTACAGTGTGCGGTTTGAGTCAGTCCTGCCTCGCCCTCACTGCAGCATCCTCTTCTGCACCGTTGGTAAGCTCCTCTCTTCTGAATCTGAGTCTGTCACTGCACAGCTAAACATGTCATCTGCACAGGGGTTCTGCTGAGGAAGCTGGAGTCCGGGATCCGCGGCATCAGTCATGTCATTGTGGATGAAATCCATGAGAGGGACTTGAATGTAAGTCCGGCGCTACCATATCAGCTTGATATCAGGATCCCGTCTCACTATATTCATAAGTGTGTGTTTCTGTCCAGACTGACTTCCTGCTGGTGGTGCTGAGAGATGTGGTCCAGGCTTACCCTGAGGTGCGGGTCATCCTCATGTCTGCCACCATTGACACCACCATGTTTAAGGAGTACTTCTTCAACTGTCCCGTCATCGAAGTGCATGGGCGCGCACATGCTGTGCAAGGTCAGGAGGGATGCTAAAAATAATCAGCTTCTTTAATATTCACATCATCTTACTCAATAATAGAGCATTAATTATTGAGTGTGTTGACTGACTGTAAAGCACTGAAATCACTTCATCATCCTGGTAGATTATTGGTGTTTTTCTTTTTCCAGAGTATTTCCTGGAAGACTGCATTCAGATGACTCAGTTCGTACCGCCACCAATGGATCGGAAGAAGAAGGATAAAGATGAAGATGGGGGAGAGGAAGAGGTGTGTGTGTGTGTGGTTCTGTGTTTTTAAAGATTAGGTGCGAAAACATATACAAATATTATAACCCACTTCTATTGTCTGAGACAAATGCATGTATTTTAGGGCTGCAACAAACGATTATTTTAATAATCGAGTAATCTAATGATTATTAGGACGATTAAACGACTAATCATCGATTATTGCCATTGCCATCGACGACTAATCAGTAAGTTTTTTACGATTATTCAGCTTTTTCAATTAGTTAAAACATTGTTATACATATTCTAAATAAAAAAGAAAATCACTTCAGCTTTTGAAATGGTTGTTTTAATGAACTTTGAGCCAAGTTCTCAGAACTCAAATCACACACAAATGCTCTCTAAGCATTGTTTAAATATTCTGTTCGCTTTCAATTGAAAAGATAAATAATAATAAAAAAAATTTGCTGCATTACAGACAAAAAAAAAGATGTTTGAATGTAAACATCTCTTGGCAGCAGTATTAAGAGCTTCATTTGTAAAACAATAACAGGCCCACTGCTTTTCTTAGAACTGAAACAGAAAAAGAGGACATTTACTTCCGGACACAAAGAATGTTCAAAATATGAATCTGCAAATCTGCACATTGCAGACAAAAATGACAATATTAATCTCTTACATGACAATTGAGCTGACAGATTCTCATTCACCTTTTAATTAACAATATGAAAAAGTAACTGGCATGATATTCTTCCTAACATCCCCTTTTGTGAGTCTTCATGCATATGAACAAAATACAGACGTGTTATGAGACTATAATACCTAATAGTGTTATAATAAAAAAAAAAACTAGACGCGGTAGACGCTATTTTGACGCTCAATTCGCGTTTGGTGTGAACGCAGCATAAGTTTGAAGTTTTGTGAAACTTTCCCACATCTTGCTAGTTCAGATTAGTTTGCACTCCGTCGTTCGCGCTGTTTTCTTCTACCGCAACATTTGTAAGGGCTCCATTACACTCTAGCGCTACAGCGCCCTAGCGGTCAAATCGCCATATTACAGACCCTTACATTAGGCCACATGAGATCAAACGACTACTCCACAACAAAGATATTTGACATATAAAGACAATGTCGACTAATCGTTTCAGCCCTAATGTATTTAAGACAAAAATGTTATATTTATATGATTAAATGAAATGGGTCTGTGTGTGTTCTCCAGGTGAACTGTAATGTCATCTGTGGGCCGGAGTACAGCCCTGAGACCAAGCGGGCCATGTCTCAGCTCAATGAGAAGGAAACCCCGTTCGAGCTGATCGAGGCTTTGCTGAAGTACATCGAAACGCTGCAAGTGCCCGGAGCTGTGCTGGTCTTCCTGCCCGGCTGGAACCTCATCTACTCCATGCAGAAACACCTGGAGATGAGCCCACACTTCGGTCTGGACTGATATCCTACTCTATTCTCCTGAGATATGGACTTGTAGATGACTAACAGTGATTCCTCCAATCTTGTGTCCCTAAGGCGGTCATCAGTACCGAATCCTGCCCCTTCACTCTCAGATCCCCAGGGAAGAGCAGAGGCGTGTGTTCGAGCCCGTCCCTGACGGCGTGACCAAGGTCTGGACTCCTGTTATTGGTCCGTTTAGGAACTGGTGTATTGATTTAGTTTTAAACAGTTTTCTCTGTCACACCACAGGTCATTTTATCCACAAACATCGCTGAGACCAGTATCACCATCAACGATGTGGTCTATGTCCTCGACTCCTGCAAGTAAGCAGCTCTGTTAATCTAAATAAAGAGAACGGCTCGCCTGCATGTCGTTCCAAACCTGATATGATTTAAGACGATATGAGATGTTTCTGTCCATACAATAGAGGTCACCAAAAGAGTTTGGCGCGACATGAGGGTGTGTAAATAAGCGGGCTGGGTAATATATCCATTTTAATCGATTCTCATTTTTATGAACCATTATTGACTCTTAAACACCAACAATCGATTAGTCTATCGTGTTTTCAGATGAATGAGCGGGGCATTGTAGCGCAGCTCCCATTTAATAAATCACAATCTGTGCTGTTACTGTTGATTTCACATACATTATGCCCATTTTATTACGACATTCAAAAACATAACTAGGCCTGTCACGATAACAAATTTTGCTGGACGATATATTGGCCAAGAAATTATTGCGATAAACGATAATAGTCGTTCTGAGACCATTTTCATCTAAAATAATAATAATAATGCAGGTACACCTTTTCAAAGATCAATAAACTTTTATTTCTAAAGACTATTTAACACTGAAAACGGAAAGTGTTTTAAATATCCACAAAAAATGAACATAACCAAAACAATAAAAGCAATGGACTCTCAGTTTGTTCACAAACAAATGCTCTTGAATAAACAGCTGAAACTGCAGAGGATGATTGAGTTTTAGGTAGAGCTGGAAATCCATTAAACAAATTAACTAATTAATCACATTTTGTCCTGTAATTAATCACGATTAATATACGTTTTTAATGTTTTGATATTGTAATAATTTTAGTTACTCTCCAAATTGATGTAGAAACAATTTAAAGACGGCATATTTTAAATATGTGTTGTAATGTCATGATTTTATGAATGAAGGCCAGAATCACTGATGTCTCTATGAAACATTAATGACGTTACATTACAGTATAACTGAAAGATGACAATCTCAACATTTATTAGGCTTTAACTTTTAATTTTAGTGACTTAAAACAATCTTTACATAACCCCATTATAATAAATGTTATTTTTACCTGTCCCTTCCATGTTAGACATGTACAGAAATGTAATAGTTAACTGCATAAATAATAAATGAAATATAGATGAATCATCATTAAAGCGCAAATTTTCTCTGTTCCCGTTGTTCTTTGATGAACATTAATAACAGGCATCATCAGTGCTCCTGTCACTTTAAGAACATTTCCTCTTTAAGTTCATTTAAGACGTTATTTAACTAATTTAAGATTCCTAATATGAGAATACAATAAATCCTCTGTGTTGTTGTTATTGTTTGTTCAAGAGCAAAAGCGCGCGCGTGTGCGTGTGTGTGTGTGTGTGTGTGTGTGTGTGTGTGTGTGTCAGAGTGTCCCTCGATTAGCTGACATGAGACGCACTGGACACTGACACACACACACACACACACACACACACACACACACACAGCTACACACACAGGACATTGACATACAGCGCATTCTCATGTCTTGTCGCGCTTAGAAGCATTTACATGTATAAGAGCGTGATCATAATGTAACGCTTGGCAAAAATGGATATAAAAACGGACACTGGAAATCATTGCGGCCGGAAAAATTATCGAGCTAATTTTTTTTTTTTTTTATTGTGCGATTAATTGATTTATGGACAATCGCGACAGGCCTTATCATAACCGTGTTGGCGCTGTGGCGTGAGAGGGCTCTGGCTCAGCTCGAGAAGCGGCACATGAACTGATCTTCTCTGCTTTAACCCCAGTTACAGCGCCACATGAACGAGCATCTGAACGTGTGTGTTAAGATACAGGACAACTAACCGCATCATGTGACGTGATCGCTCTGTCAGTGTTTCAACTGTGGAAAGATGTCAGTAAAACGGCTTCTAACGTCACATTTACCTCAGGAAAACCCCATCAGTGTCCATAAACTCATCAGCTAGAATCATAACTCTAGAGAGGAGCATTTTGAAAAATATATGCACCATTTTACATATTCATTATAATTTGTCATGTTCTTCAATATTTAATGCATGTATGAATAAATCTGATTTGACCATTTAAATGTTCATATTTCAAAAAACGATTTGGAGTAGAAATGATTATGTAATTGTAAATTTAATATTATAAATGTATTATAAAAAAAAACATAATTGAATGTAATTTAAGTGTTTGTATATAGTTCATTTTAACCTTCAATAATATAGTAGACTGACCTCTGACTCCCATAGTTCAGATATTTGATTTCCTTGAGAACATTTGCCATATATTGTACCTGACATGTTTCCACAATAATCGATATTGAATGTAATCGAATCGAATGGTGAAGTTTGTCCATACCCAGCCCTAGTAACGCTGATATGTTCATGTGAACTCTTTCTTTGATGTACTGTACATTAATCTTCTCTGTATGCTCCATTTGGTTCTGAAATGTTTTTAAAATGCAAACTGTGTGTCATTCAGGCAGAAAGTGAAGTTGTTCACGTCCCACAACAACATGACAAACTACGCCACAGTTTGGGCCTCGAAGACCAACCTGGAGCAGAGGAAGGGTCGAGCTGGACGGGTCAAGCCGGGCTTCTGCTTCCACCTCTGCAGCCGGGCACGCTTTGAGAAGTACGGCACTTTAATGAGCGATGGAACCATACCATCACCATACTAAACTCACAATACCATATTTATCACGATAGCTGTGTTACTATACATATTCAACATTATATATAGTAGTTTAAAGGTGCAGTGTGTAGTATTTATGAGGATCTAGTGACAGAAATGCAGTATAACACACATAACTCTGTTCTCAGTGGTGTGTAAAGACCGTTGTGTGTTTATGATCTTAGAATGAGCCGTTTCTATCTACACACACCGCGGGTCCCTTACAGTAAAGACGCCATTTTGTGCCGCAATGTTTCTACAGTGGCCCTAAAGGGACAAACTTCTCAACAGAGCACTAGCTACTCTCTGCGGTCTCACATGTTTGTCCTGTATGGGCCACCGTAGCTTCTCTGTGCTTCAGAAGGGAGGGGTGAGCGGGTGCAGTTCACAACCTCACCACTAGATGCTGCTCAAACTTACACACTGCACCTTTAATGTAGTAATGTCACTGAAACTGGTGATTTATGCTTTATAAATACATTGAGCTGAGCCTTGGATGATCTTACTCTATCCAGGGTTCCCACGCTTCTTGAATTTCAGACACATGGATTCAAGGCCTGGAAAGAACTAGAAAACAAACACAGGTCCTTGAAAGGGCTTGAGTTAAGCATGAACTGCATTGTGTTAGAGTAGCGTGTGCTATTACAAACATTGGCCTTCATGCGCAGCCAAAGCCAGAACAAAACAGCGTTACGGGAGGAAGCTATTTCAATATATTTCTGCTGTTCCATAAGCGCCATCTACTGGCAAAAGCCCTATTCGTATGGTAATTGTTTCTCGTGGTATGGTAAATTTTTCCTCATTTGAAATTATATTGTAGTTTTCAGTAAATGCCGTAGCGTTACTGCAGTAATGACACACACAGGTACAGTAGGTGTTTGATATAGTGGCAATAACACACACACCTTTATCATATTTATTGTGCTTGATTTAAAATAAAAGGTGCTTTAAAAAGTCCTTGAATCTGGTGTTCATGAAAGAGTGGGAACCCTGTCTATCTCGCGAATCATATCGTTTACATCAACGTCGCATTTTTATATTGTTATACGATGTATCGCTACATCCCAAGTTGTAATGCTAGCTCAAACTAAATGACCCTGAATCTGAAAGAGTGCCTTGATTCTGCAGACTGGACACCCACATGACTCCAGAGATCTTCCGCACGCCGCTGCATGAGGTGGCCCTCAGCATTAAGCTCCTGAGACTGGGGGCCATCGGAAACTTCCTGTCCAAAGCCATTGAGCCGCCCCCATTGGATGCCGTCATTGAAGCGGAGCACACGCTGAGAGGTACAGCTTTAATGTGCTAATGCTAATTCTGTTGAGGTGAAGCAGATCCTCAAGCCGGTGTTGTTTCCCAGAGCTGGATGCGCTGGACTGTAATGATGAGCTGACTCCACTGGGGCGCGTCCTGGCCAAACTGCCCATCGAACCACGACTGGGGAAGATGATGATTATGGGATGCATCTTTAAGTACGTTTCATCCTCACACCTGTCAGGTCACATTTAACCTTCAAATATAAAGTAAAATAAAAACTATAATTAGTCATGCATATACACTTCTGCTCAGTTTGGGATCAGTGACAGGGTTTCCACGGGTCTTGCCGCTTCATGAACTGATTGTAGACCTGCTTTAGTGAGATGGACTATCGACGTCTTTAGTAGCGTTTATGGGTCTTGAGAGAGGAAATGTCATTGCTGCTTTCAACACAAATATCTTCATTTGTGTTCATAAGATGAACAAAGGTCTTACGGGTGTGGAATGACATGAGGGTCAGTCATTCATGACAGAATCTACATTGCTGAACTAACCCTTTAACTTGACCTTCCACAATTTAACACCTTAATGTCTTAAATTGCACCAGAAAGTCTTACATTTAAAATCATGGCATTAAATTAGGAATTTGAGGAAAAAATAAAACATATTTCATAGGGCCTTTAAAAATGACATTGTCTGTTTTATGATTTAAATTAATTAGACATGCTTTTTGATTAATACAATTTAATTTAACCATTAAAAAGATAAAACAGAATATTAATTAATAATACAGATTTCATAGAGTATTAAATTGCATGAAGTGCTGAAAATGTATACCTAGGGTTTCTGTTTCCAGCTCAACTATCAGAACATCCGTAAATCAGGACACATTTAATGAAGAAATGAAGAGAAACTCCACAACATGAAGTGAGTTTGAGCTTAAAACAAGAGCAAATATCTGCCATTGGGGATGAAGAGCACTGGCTTTTCAATTAAGATGATTTCTATCAACACATCGGCTCATTTGCTCATGTTGTAATCACAAGATTTACAAAGACCTTTTTTGGTCAAATAAGGCATCAGTTATGGTTCTGCTGAATGGAAACATGAGACGTTATTTCTAGGATTCTGAATGGAATGTATAAAAAAATATTTTATAACGTTATAAATGCCTTTACTGTCACTTTTGATCATGTAATCACCAATTGATCAAATCTCACTGACCCCAAACGTCTGAAGAGCAGTGTATTAAAAACATAACGTGTGTTAGATCACTTTCTTTTTTTGTGTATATGTCTTGTGTATAATGGGCTGATCTTCTCCTGTAACGTGTGTGTGTGTGTGTGTGTGTAGTGTTGGCGATGCCGTGTGCACCATCTCCGCCGCCGCCTGCTTCCCCGAGCCCTTCATCAACGAGGGCAAACGCCTGGGCTTTGTTCACAGGAACTTTGCGGGCACGCGTTTCTCAGATCATGTGGCGTTACTCTCGGTCTTCCAGGCCTGGGATGAAGTCCGGTGGGTCCAGAGGGCATTGACTCTGCTTTTACATGTTAACTTCTTGAGGGATTTGCCGTTTAAATGGATTCTGCTTCATCAGGATGGGAGGCGAGGAGGCGGAGATCCGCTTTTGTGAGCACAAGAGGCTGAACATGCCCACTTTGAGGATGACCTGGGAGGCTAAGGTCCAGCTGAAGGACATCCTGATTAACGTCGGCTTCCCTGAAGGTTAGACCGGCTGCTGACCGCACGCTCTTTACAGTCCACAGGTGTGTGTGTGTGTGTGTCTGAATGTGTGTGTTTTCTGCGTTTCTTGTAGAGTGCCTAATGAATCAGATGTTTAATAACGTGGGCCCAGACAATAACCTGGATGTGGTGATCTCTCTGCTGACGTTCGGCTCTTACCCTAACGTGTGCTACCACAAGGAGAAGAGGAAGATCCTGACCACAGAGGGACGCAACGCTCTCATTCACAAGTCCTCCGTCAACTGTCCCTTCAGCAACCATGATATGACCTATCCATCTCCCTTTTTTGTCTTTGGGGAAAAGGTTGGTTTTAAAGTCTCGCTCGAAATTACGTTTCTACTTCATTTAGACTTAAACCATAATGTTCTACTTGCTAGTCAGCTGCAGATGATATTAAAGGGATAGTTCGCCCAAAACTGAAAATGACCCCATGATTTCCTCTCCCTCAGCTCATCCTAGGTGTGTGTGTATGAGACTCAAAATGATTAATACATTCACACACACTTATCCATGAACCTGATAAATGTTGCAGACATGTTTTACTATCCACAAACAAACGCCTTTTAACTTGTGTGCGCAAAATACAGAATGACATGAATGTGCAGCGATTTGTACAAATAGAGACACAGTTATGAATATAAAACTTCCATTGTGTATTAATGTGGGTCAGAATGTGTGTGTGCAGCGAGTGAGATGTGCTTTTGTGGATCCGGTGATGCGCAATCATTCATTCACTCAATTGTGAGTCGATCCTTTGATTCATTTGGATTTTGAGACTTTTATTTCGCCGGTTTGGCCTTTCACGACACACACACACACACACACACACACAGCTGTCTAAGAAAACCTGCTGCCACTAGATGGCAGTATCTGCCAGAACAGCCCCTGGCACGTTGAGTGTTATTCTGCCTATGAGACGCTTAAGGCCTGTTCACACCGGGACGAATATCGCGCGCGCTTATCGCCAGCGTTTTTCGTGACGTTTTTCGGCACGTCTTGAGTGTTCACACCCAAGCGATTTCCACTGGCGCTGCGGCAAATGAACGTGCACATTCAGTAGATGATGGCGCTCCCGGTACACAAGGTGGTGCTGCGGCACTTACGCTTCTGACTAGGGTTGGGAACCGAGAACCGGTTCTTATGCAGAACCGAAACTGATTTTTGAAAAATACCAGAACCGCGCGAAATTCCTAAGTTTCGGTTCCGAAAACGGTTCTGGTGCAATGTGTGTGCGCGAAGCGCTGGAAGCGTATCCTTTCATAGCGAGTGACAGCCAGTGTTGCCAAGTCCGTGGTTTTCCCGCTTTCCACTGTTGCCGCGGGCTGTGTTTCATGTCCGCGAGTTGAAGCGATTGTGCAATTGTGTGTTTTTTTTTGTAAAAACCTGGCAACTCTGGCTCACCTCATCATGAATATTAATTACGTTGCCTGCCGCTTCCAGGAGTGCAACGCAGTTCAGCCTGAAAGCCCTCGCGCTACACATTTACGGTTTTGCGTCAGATATTTTCTCGTTAACCACCAGCATGGCGAAGAGAAAGTCACAAGTATGGATTCATTTCCAAAGAATGAATGATAATGAAGCAAAATGTAACACATGTGAAAAGTTAATAACATGCAAAGGAGGCTGCACTAGCAATTTGACTAAACATTTGCTACAGCACAGAGTGCCTCAGGGCTTATACCAGATTTATAGTGAAAGGCCTATATATATATATAATTTGTCAACCGTTGAGTCACCATGGTTTAGGTAAGCGTTTAGGCACAATTACCTTTGTAATGCTGAATTGCAATGTATTATTTACAAGTTCACTGAATAACTGAATTACTATTAAATTAATATACAACTAATTAATAAATATAACTAATAAATATAATTTATAACTTGGTTTTATTCAGAGACAGAGAGATAAAATGTAATAAGACAATTTCAGAGGTGTTCATATGAAAAACAATGTGTTGCAAGAATGGCTTAATTAATACTGTAATATATGTACAGTTCAGGACTTTTTTGACATTGCCAACCTGTAAATGAATTTTAGAGCAAGTATAAACACAAAATGGATTGTTTGAGTTGCGTATTGTGCCTTTTTCCTTTACCACTATTTGTTTAATAATTTTAATGGAACCGGAATCGGAACCGGAATCGTTAGGCGGAACCGGAACCGGAACCGGAAAATTTCTCACGATTCCCAACCCTACTTCTGACACTCGCTTGTCTCACAGAAGAAGAAGAGAGACAGTATTTACGTGCTTGCCAAAACCACAGATATATTATATCTATGGCAAAACCATTCACACACTTTTTGCTAACTAGCAGGCAGCATTAGCAGCTCATCTTCTTCTTTGTCTACTTACTACTTCTTCTTCGTATCAGTGTGTGCTCGGCAAGAGTGTTTTGTGCTTGAGCGCCACCAAGTGGTGTTTTACTGTCACTTCAGCAGCTCCAGGCACGTGAACAAAAGCGCTGATCTCATTGGTCGGACAGTTTTTAACGTGCCGCGTCAAAATAAGAAAACGAACCCGAGGCGTTTTTAAAAAAAATGAGGGTTTTGCGTGTCTGTGTGCACACTCACATTGGCGCCCTTTGTTTAGTCACGAGGCATTAAATGTCGGCGATAAATGCACGCGGAAATCGTCCCGGTGTGAACAGGCCTTCACGGTAAACGGGTGTTAAAAGCTATTTTGTATAGGCAAGCAGATTCAATCAGGATATGAACACAACATTGTTCATCACAATATTTTTCTCCCACAGAAAACCATTATAAAATGCTTAATATGCAATATAGCGCATGTTCAATAAAGTATAGTCTGCTTTTAATATCAGCGTTTTACTGCAGGAAGCTGCATTAAGTGTTTTCTTTATAATAGACTTTATGGGAGAAAACGCTTGTGTGTACATGATGAGCCGAGGATGCATTAATGCATTAGACAGCGATATTTACAAGTATACAAATATGAACCCAAAACGCGCAAAGTTTCACATCCTCTGGAATATTCTAAAACGCTTAATGTGAAAAACGCATTAGGAAGACCGTGCAGACCAAACTCTTATTAATAAAGCATGTGCACAAAAGGCAGAGGAGCCCAGAATATGAACGCGTTTATAATTACATGTTTAAAGCATTTTCCTGCACGCTTAACGGCTTACAGACAGGGATATTAAAAACACATTCTGTACCTCACTAATAAAGAACAGGAGTGTAGCTGTAGCCTGTACATAAACACAGATGAGCCATTACTTTATAACGGTTTCCTAGATGTTCAAAACGCTGATATTAAAAGTAGACTATACTTTATTGAACATGCGCTATATTGCATTTTATGATGGTTTTCTGTGGGAGAAAAAAGCCAAACCAGCGAAATGAAAGTCAAAATCCAAATGAATCAAAGGATCGACTCACAATTGAGTGAATGAATGATTGCGCATCACCGGATCCACAAAAGCACATCTCACTCGCTGCACACACACATTCTGACCCACATTAATACACAATGGAAGTTTTATATTCATAACTGTGTCTCTATTTGTACAAATCGCTGCACATTCATGTCATTCTGTATTTTGCGCACACAAGTTAAAAGGCGTTTGTTTGTGGACGGTAAAACATGTCTGCAACATTTATCAGGTTCATGGATAAGTGTGTGAGAATGTATTAATCATTTTGAGTCTCATACACACACACCTATGATGAGCTGAGGGAGAGGAAATCATGGGGTCATTTTCAGTTTTGGGTGAACTATCCCTTTAAGGGGTGGGACATTCTCCGTCTAGAGAGCTTTTGATTGGATAAAGTACGGTGTAGTGCAAGATGAGTCATCAATATTTCTGACACAGAAAGATTTTTATCAAAGAAATATGTGTTCATATCAAAAGTGACTGTAAATACTTATATTATTAGAAATATATATATTTCAAACAAATGCAGTCTCCATAGAAATATGAAGCCAGCACAAGTGTCCTCAGAGAACGGGCAGAACAGCACGAGTAGAGTGTGTGTGTGTGTGTGTGTGTGTTCCAGATCCGAACGCGAGCCATCTCCGCCAAAGCCATGACTCTGGTCAGCCCTCTCCAGCTCCTCCTGTTCGGCTGTAAGAAGATCACGTCCACTGGGGAACTGGTGGAGCTGGACGACTGGTGGGTTCTGCTTCAGTCCTGAGCCGGATCTGGGAGATCCACCAGAGATTAAGAGTGTCTCTTCCTTCTGCAGGCTGAAGCTGAGGATCCCCCATGATGTGGCCGGGGGTGTGGCCGCTCTCAGGGCCGCGATGGAAGGCCTGGTGGTGGAGGTCACCAAAGACCCGGAGTACATCAGGAATCTGGACCCCACCAATGTGCGCTTGTTGAACGTCATTCGCCTGGTGTCGAGACCCTCGTCCGCCGGCATCAACCTCATGGCCACCAACCCACGGTGAGAGAACCCAGCCCATGCATCCACAGCTCTAGGGGGAACGACCTCTTGACCTTGATGGGACCTTCGGCTCAAAAATGACCCCCATAGGAAATGAACGGGAAATTGGCAAAATTGGAAATACAGAGTTTTTTTGTGCATACAATCTACAAATCAGCCAGAATGCAGAAAAAAAGACTCAACAGTGAAGATCTCTAAAACATCAAGAGTGCAAAACACACACACACACACACACACACAATTAGTTTTTGGAATGGCACACGTTCATTTGTGTGTGTGTTTTTGTCTGTTTTGCACTCTTCTGTTTTGTTGATTTGTAGATTGTATGCACAAAAAAACTCTGTATTTTCATATTTTTGCCAATTTCCCGTTAATTCCCTATGAGGGTCATTTTTGACCCGAAGGTCCTGAGTCGTGTGACTATTTTTTATGACCACTTAGACTTTTCAAATCCTGTCCCCAATTTTTTTCATATACCAAGTACCAATAAAGTCACCAAGTTTCGGACCATTCTGATGAAGCTACGATTTTAATTTGTTTTTATAAAATGCTAGATCCACTGTAGTGGTAAAATGTGCTATTGTGTGATAAAAATGCTCAGTGTGTCCACCGGATGGCACCATCTCATTAAAAACATTGCTTTCATGAGGCCTAGGCTTGACTCTAAAATGAAATACAGCTTTAATTAAAAAAATGATATATATATACACATACATACATACATACATATATACATATATTTACATTTTTTATTATATTCAATGGGAAAAAATGGGTCATAATTATTGCATAAATATGAATTATAAATCATAAAATTATCTCAAAACACCAAAAAAGAAAAGAAAAAATATATGATTGAACCAAAATATATTTAATTGATTTTACTCAAATCTTTTTTTATCTTAATCCCGGCCTCCGGGTCATTTTCCTGAGTGTGACCCATAAATGAAGAGCCCCAGAGGGTTAACTCTATTTGGTTTTTCCAGCTTTGGAGATGGTCCACGTCCACCCAAGATGGCCCGCACTGATTTTGGAGGTGGTGGAGAGTTCAGAGGCCGTGGAGGAGGATACAGAGGAGGTGGAGGCGGATCATGGTCTGGGGGAGGATACAGAGGAGGTGGAGGATACCAGGGTGGAGGAGGCGGCTTCAGAGGAGGATCAGGAGGCTATCGCGGAGGTGGAGGCGGTGGATACAGGGGCGGTGGAGGAGGGGGTTTCAGGGGATCTGGTGGATACAGAGGAGGAGGTGGAGGTGGAGGAGGAGGATATGGTGGAGGTGGAGGAGGTTATGGAGGAGGAGGAGGAGGAGGATATGGAGGGAGGGGCTCCAGAGGTGGGTGGGGTGGAAACAGGGGTGGTTATTAAAGCTCAGCAACTGAACATGAATATCTTTGAGATGCTAGAAAATTATGTTTGTATTTTGTTGTTGGTTCTCAATCTTCTCATTTTATTTGATGTAAATAAAGCATGAAGAAAAACTGACTTCCAGATAATATCAGTTATTAAAAATAGCTTGTTTGTGACCAACACTGTAGTAATCATTTTTAATAGATGGCCAATACATGTGAACTGTTGTATTCTATTAAAATAAGTGCTTTTCTATCATCATCTGTATGATTTCTTTATTATATTTAAATATCGGGTCGTCTTGATCAGGTCATAAAGTTCCTGCTGGGACTCCAGATTTTATTATTTAACCAGGGAAATCCTTTGAGAACAAGTCTCTTTTGCGAAGGAGCCCTGGCCAAGAAAGCTGCAATAAAAGTTTCACATAGAATACAAAATATAATAAATACAATGAGCATACAAGACAAAAATATTTATTAGGGGTGTGCATGTATAAAAAATCACCATAGTCCATAAGACAGGAAAGTAGCTCAACCAATTTCTTCCTTGTTGCAATAGAAAAGCATGCCTTATTCCTAAAATAGAACCCTAGCTTTAACCTGAGTTTCCGGGCTATGAGTCAAATGGTCGTCAAGTCAAAGCCCCAAGTGCTTCTGCTCAGCCACACGCTCTATCAGATTACAGGATAACAATGTTTGGAGGAATAGCTGTAGAGTTCCTATTATTTGAAAAGGGCCGTCTTCATTTTATTTGCATTCAACACAAGCTTCAAGTCAGATAGCCGAGATTGTACAGTGTGAAAGGCGTCCTGCAGGTCTGATGAAGGCTTTCTCCATAGGGATAAATCATAGTATCGTCAGCATAAAAATTAAACCGAGCATTGTGGACATTTGAACTGAGGTTATTTACATAAATGGTAAATATTAGTGGGCCCAGCACCGATCCCTGAGGAACCCCTGATACAACTTGTAAAAATCCTGACGAGATTCCGTCAAAAGTGACGCTGAGTCCTATCTGAGAGAGAATTTTCAAACCAACCAAACGCCTTCTCAGAAAGACCGATGTTGAGCGGTCTCTGTTTTAAAATACAATGGCTCACCGTATCAAAAGCTTTAGAAAGATCGATGAAAAGAGCTGCACACATCTTTCTGCTGTCCACTGCCTCAATGATGAAGCAGAGATGGTGCTACGTTCCTTTCGGAAACTCGACTGAAACTGAGAGAATATTAATAAAGCTACACTGTGTAACTTTTTTAGTTTATTCTTAGCTAAAAACATTTAGTTCTTTCAAAAATATATGTGCTCATTAATGCATATCTACTTCTTTCCAGTAATAAAGTATTCTGGTAAGTTTATAATATGCCATTGTAAACACATACGGGTGAGGGTTCGAATGTGGGTCGCCATGTTGCTCCTCCATCTTGAAAGTACATTAGCCAAAGATTATTAAAAAAATTTGTTTCAACACTCGATGGCTCCGTGTCCAATGTGGACGAGGTCGAGCTGGAAGCCATGTTAATCTTGGACTAAATCGGCCACCGTAGGAGTTAAAACGAAATCGGAATTGAGTGGAACAGAAACTAATATTCACTGGATGGTCATATACAAGTTCACCACTAGATGGGGGAAAATATCACACAGTGGAGCTTTAACACTCAGGTATTCTTTCAGTTGTTCACTTACTAGTCGTTCTAGGACCTTTGACAGCACAGACTGCTGGAGATATAGTTGGGCCTATAGTTGTTTAACAGGGTAGGATCTCCTCCCTTTAACAAGGCGAGGACTTGGGCAGATTTCCAGATTGATGGCATAACATTCTGAGCCATAGACAAATTAAAAATATACATGAGCGGTTTAGCAATAAAATCCGCAGCAATTTTTAAAAAATAAGGCTCTAAACAATCTGAGCCAGCAGGCTTTTTGATGTCCAGCGACATTAGAGCTTTATGTACAACCCCAAATCAGAAAAAGTTGGGACAGTATGGAAAACGCAAATAATAAAAAAAAGAAGTGATTTCTAAATTTACTTTGACTTGTATTTCATTGCAGACAATATGAACAGAAAATATTTCATGTTTTGTCTGGTCAACTTCATGTCATTTGTAAATATGCATCCTTTCCTGTCATTCAGACCTGCAACACATTTCAAAAAAAGTTGGGACAGTAAAGCATTTACCACTTTGTAATGTTGCCATTCCTTTTCACAACACTTAAAAGACGTTTAGGGACTGAAGACACCAAGTGATGAAGTGTTTCAGGTGTAATTTTGTCCCGTTCTTCCTGCAAACAAGTCTTAAGGTGGGCAACAGTACGGGCTCTTCCACACATTCTCTATTGGAGACAGGTCGGCACTGAGGCAGGCCAGTCAAGTACCCGAACCCTCTTCCTCCACAGCCAGGACTGCAGAATGTGTGCAGAATGTGGTTTTGCATTGTCTTGTTGAAATATGCATGGACGTCCCTGGAAAAGATGTCTTCTTGAAGGCAGCATATTATGCTCCAAAATCTCTATGTACTTTTCAGCATTAATGGAGCCTTCACAGAAGTGCAAGTTACCTTTGCCAAGGGCACTGACACAACCCCATACCATGACAGAGCCTGGCTTCTGGACTTGTTGCTGGTAACAGTCTGGATGATCCTTTTCTTCTTTGGTCCGGAGCACACGGCGTCCATTCCTCCCAAAAAATACCTGAAATACTGCTTCATCTGACCACAGTACACGTTTCATAAACCCGTCTCCAGCGTGTTGCCTCCGATCATTCGAATATTGCACTTTAATAATTATTTAATCAACATCATCCTCAATAAACCCGTCTCCTGCGTGTTGCCTCCGATCATTCGAATATTGCACTTTAATAATTATTTAATCAACATCATCCTCAATAAACCCGTCTCCAGCATGTTGCCCCCGGTCCCTCGAATATTCTGATCTATTATGACCTCCGAGCTGTAAAACTGCCAGAATAATAATAATAATACGCTGTTTGTTAATTGGCCAGAGGAGAACTGCCCCCCCGACTGAGCCTGGTTTCTCCCAAGGTTTATTTTTCTCCATTAGGTCACCTAATGGGGTTTTGGTTTCCTTGCCACTGTTGCCTCTGGCTTGGCGTGCTCAGTTGGGGACATTAAATTTTTCAACTAAACATCGAAATACATCTAAATAATAAACTAAATTAACCATTTAAACTAAATTACTGATCAAATTATTGATCTAAAGCCCACACTGTCACTGTATGATACTTGAAATTTTTCCAGAATGGCTATACAGCTGAATAAAATTATGCTGCATTATTTTCCTGTTTAACACTGTAAAGCTGCTTTGAAACAATCTACATTGTTAAAAGCGCTATATAAATAAAGTTGACTTGACTTGACTTGACGTTTCCACTGTGTGATGGTCCATCCCAGATGCCTCGAGCCCAGAGAAGTCGACGGCGCTTCTGGACACTGTTAACATAGGGCTTCCTTTTGGCACAGTACAGTTTAACTGGCATTTGTGGATGTAACTACGTATTGTGGTACTTGACAAAGGTTTGCCAAAGTAGTCCTGAGCCCATGTGGTGATATGGCTTCTAGATGAATGACGATTCTTGATGCAGTGCCGCCTGAGGGATCGGAGATCACGGTTGTTCAGCTTAGGCTTGAGCCCTTGTCCTTTACGCACTGAAATTCCTCCAGATTCCTTCAATCTTTTAATTATGTTATGCACTGTTGAATGTGAAATATCCAAATCTCTTCCTATCTTTCTTTGAGGAACATTGTTTTTAAACATTTCAATAATTTTCTCACGTATTTGTTGGCAAACTGGCGATCCTCGGCCCATCTTTGCTCCTAAAGGATTAGACCTTTCTTGGATGCTGCTTTTGTACCAAATCATAATTACAATCACCTGTTGACATCACCTGTTTCAAATCACATCATTATTTAACCATTTTACCTCATTACTAGCCCTAAATTGCTCCTGTCACAACTTTTTTGGAAATGTGTTGCAAGTCTGAATGACAGGAAAGGATGCATATTTACAAATGACATGTAGTTGACCAGACAAAACATAAAATAGTTTGTGTTCATATTGTCTGCAATGAAATACAAGTCAAAGTAAATTTAGAAATCACTTCTTTTTTTATTTATTAGCGTTTTCCATACTGTCCCAACTTTTTCTGATTTGGGGTTGTACATCATCGATTGAAAACGGGGCAAAGGTAAAAGAAAAAGGCTGGCCAACATTACTATCAGAAGAGGAGGTTTCTGAAGGTAGAGATTGGTCAAACAAAGAACCAGAGGCAACAAAATGTTCATTAAAACATTCCAGCATCGCCGATCTGTCTGAGATAGTAATATTGTCCCTGATGATATGGGGAGGCAGTTCATTATGAGATTTAGTTAAAGAAATGTACTTGATAGACTTCAGTCCTAGGGTTATTTAGATTGTCTGTAGTAGCCGCACGATAGTTTTCAGATTTGGCCTGTCGGACGGCTGCTGTGAACTGGTTTCCTAATCGTCTGAAATTAACCCTATCGCCTCCACCCCTGATTTCCTGCCCAAACCACATCCCTCTCATGAAGAAGTTTGCTCAGCTCCGTCGAAAACCAAGGGTTGTCTCGTCCCTTGACTCTAAACTTACGCAATGGAGCATGTTTATTAATAATTTGCAAAAATCCATTATGAAAGTATTTCCACATCATCAATAAGCCTAATGCTGTCCCGATTAAAATAACATAAATCATGTGTAAAACCTTGTAAGGAGAAATGTTTCATATCACGTTGTTCAATGCATCGAGGCCTAGATTTGGGAATTTTGGCATTTCTAACTGCAGCAATCGTGCAATGATCACTGATGTCATGAGCAAACACCAATTTCAGAGAATGTATGGGGAGCATTTGTCAATTAGAGTAGATTTCTCTACTCAACTTGTTTTAGGAGACTCAATTAATTGTGTAAGAGCCATGTTTCTGAAAGAATTATAATATCTGCATTGGTGGATTTTGCCCAAATACGTAAGGAATCAATCTTAGGGAGCATACTTCAAACGAATAATAGCCAACCCAGACCTGTTTTTAAAACCAGCCGGAGTATTGCAGATCTTAGAGTCAATGGCCCTCATTTATCAAAAGTGCGTACACCAAATTTCCAGCGTACACCCGAAACCACGGCGACTTTGAGATTTATCAATATGGAGGTTGGCGTACGGCTCAAATCCCACGTCAGCTCAGGAGGTGGTGTACGCACGCTTTGAGTTAGTGCGAAAATGCAGAAAAACAATTCCTAACACCACAAAACGCACTGACAAAGATATGCTATATTATGACCCACTGTAAAAAAACAACAACAACAACAACAACTAAAGCCCTATTCACACGGGATAAGTCGGCTATTATCTGGACCTCGTGTGATTTAGAAATGACTCCCCACATCTGAGTTTTGCGTGGCGCATTCGCACGGGATAAGCTGTGATTTTACTCGAATTTATTGACTTATCTCACGGATATGATGTCAAGACTTGAAAATGTTTTTTCGTTATAGATATAGCTGTATGAAATTATAAACAGTCGTATCGATATCATTTTGATTGTTTTATAATCATAAAAATAATTTTGTTCAGTTAGAGAACAGACGCAATTAAAAACTGAACTGAGCAATAATAACAATAAACGGCGGAAGATTCAGTTTCAAAGCTAAATGTAAAAGTGCCCATTTAAGCGAGTTGTCATTGTACTGTTCTGTTTTTGTGTTTTACATTAAGAATAATATTAAACACACCATTCAAGCAATTTGCTCCCAAATTGCTCATTCTAAAGTGAAAGTATAATCCGCGCGGCCGCACGGGATTCATAACGGTGCGCATTATATGCAGCCGAGCTCCATTCTTCGTGAAAGATAAAGATAGAAATGCGCACAGGACACAAAAACCTTGTAAAATGATATACGATCCGCCTAATCAAAGCCAAATCACAGATGCCGATTCGCACGGGACTAATATTATCACAGGACCTCGGTGTTCGGCGAAATATGGAAGGTCATTTGCGGGAGAAGTTTTACTTTACAAATTACAGACATGGCCGATTCGTACGGGATTAAGATCAGACATTCTCTGCAATTATTACAAATCACCAGAGGTCCCCAGATAATACTAATCCCGTGCGAATAGGGAAGTAATTATAAACTTCAGTGTTTATTTTTGTGCAACATGGACTTCTTTAAGAAGTCCATGTTGTTACATGAATGTTTAATTTGTGTGACTTTACCAAAGCATTTGATTTGTAGGCATATGTATTCCTCCAGTTGAGCCTGTGCGCTTTACCTGACGGTTCAAGGTTAGGCCCGGCAGCTGCGCACGGACTGGGACTGAAAACAATAAAAATGACATTCTTCTTCTTTTAAATAATAATAAAATAAATAATAATAATAATGACATTCTTCTTCTAAATAACAATAAGCGTCATTAATAATACAAATCATAATAATAATACGAATTTTACAAATTGTCATGCAATTATTAATGTGAAAGAATGGTACTCCACATCACATCATCATCACTATTGTACACCCCAATACATGTGACGTGATACGAAATTAAATGCTAATTATTTCAAAACACGTGCTGTAAAATAATGAATTATGAGGTAATTTCTCATCCAAACAGCTTTAAACTGGATTTCCACCGTACACCTTTTTGTGGGCGCCTTTAATCCCACTCTTTAAACTCCCAAATAAAACAATTTAGTTTTTTTTCCACTTCCCCGGTGATGGTCTCGATCTCCACGTCAGAGAAGTTTCGCTTCTTTGCCGTCTTCCGAGTGTCCATGGCGTAAAATGAGGGCGTGGAGGAGGCGGAGACTTGAATATATAGGGGCGTGTTATTCTAATGACGATCGTTTTCATTTATCAAGGGCAGGTTTTGCGTACTCGTGGATTTCAGAGGTGCGCTCAGCTTCATAAATCAGGCGGTGAGAGGAGTGTAAGCAGAATCTTACGCCAACATATACGCCCGTTTCTACGCAAGATTGATAAATGAGGGCCAGTGTCTCTAAATACACAATACTGGTGTCATTTTACAGGAATTCCTTTGAAGTTTCATAAACCACTGCTAAAAGTGATAAACATGTGAGTATATGTTGTCTAAGCTGTAATAACAATTTTCAAAATAATTGAAAGTGTGTAACTCAGGCCCTGTGAGCTCTAGCACCCTGCAGACAGTTTGGGCTGTAAACACTAGATTACAGAAAATACTGGAAACAATTATTTTGTCTGGATCACGTGTGCAAGAAAATTGGCATACAGTTTGGCAGATGAGCGTGTGTAGGCAATCGACGGCTGGAGAGGCGAAGGAGAAGGAGAAGGAAGAGAAGGAGGAGGAAAAGGAGGAGGAGAAGGAGGAGGAGAAGGAGGAGGAGAAGAAGGAGGAGAAGGAGGAGGAGAAGGAAGAGAAGGAGGAGGAAAAGGAAAAGGAGGAGGAGAAGAAGGAGG
>NC_137102.1:1922760-1995371 GCF_949357685.1 Gobio gobio | reverse complement strand
CTAACCTGAGCAGCTGAGAAGGTGAGGCCACAGCAGCAATGAGCCAGAAAGCTGAGGCATTCAAATATACACAGAAAAAGTTCCACTTCTTGGTTGATTCGTCGGCCTCAGCAAATATTAGACAAACATTAGACAAACAAACACTGCTACACATGTGCGGCCATCTTGGATTTTGCAGGAACCAAATGTGTGTTTCCAGATGTGTTTTTCCTCCAGATGTGTGTGTGTGTGTGTGTGTGTGTGTTCATTCAGATGTGTGTGTGTGTGTGTGTGTGTGTTTCTCAGATGTGTGTGTGTGTGTGTGTGTGTGTGTGTGTGTGTGTGTGTTTCTCCAGATGTGTGTGTGTGTGTGTGTGTGTGTTTCTCCAGATGTGTGCGTGTTTCTCCAGATGTGTGTGTGTGTGTGTGTGTTTCTCCAGATGTGTGCGTGTGTGTTTCTCCAGATGTGTGTGTGTTTCTCCAGATGTGTGTGTGTTTCTCCAGATGTGTGTGTTTCTCCAGATGTGTGTGTTTCTCCAGATGTGTGCGTGTGTGTTTCTCCAGATGTGTGTGTTTCTCCAGATGTGTGTGTGTTTCTCCAGATGTGTGTGTTTCTCCAGATGCGTGTGTTTCTCCAGATGTGTGTGTTTCTACAGATGTGTGTGTGTTTCTCCAGATGTGTGTGTGTGTGTGTGTGTGTGTGTGTTTCTCCAGATGTGTGTGTGTGTGTGTGTGTGTGTGTTTCTCCATATGTGTGTGTGTTTCTCCAGATGTGTGTGTGTTTCTCCAGATGTGTGTGTGTGTGTGTTTCTCCAGATGTGTGTGTGTTTCTCCAGATGTGTGTGTGTGTGTGTGTTTCTCCAGATGTGTGCGTGTGTGTTTCTCCAGATGTGTGCGTGTGTGTTTCTCCAGATGTGTGTGTGTGTGTGTGTGTGTGTGTGTGTGTGTTTCTCCAGATGTGTGTGTGTTTCTCCAGATGTGTGTGTGTTTCTCCAGATGTGTGTGTGTGTGTGTGTGTGTGTGTTTCTCCAGATGTGTGTGTGTGTGTGTGTGTGTGTTTCTCCAGATGTGTGTTTCTCCAGATGTCTGTGTGTGTGTGTGTGTGTGTGTCTCCAGATGTGTGTTTCTCCAGAAGTGTGTGTGTCCCCAGATGTGTGTGTGTGTGTCTCCAGATGTGTGTGTGTGTGTGTGTGTGTGTGTGTGTGTGTGTGTGTGTGTGTGTGTGTGTGTGTGTGTGTGTGTGTGTGTGTGTGTGTGTGTGTGTGTTTCTCCAGATGTGTGTTTCTCCAGATGTCTGTGTGTGTGTGTGTGTGTGTGTGTCTCCAGATGTGTGTTTCTCCAGAAGTGTGTGTGTCCCCAGATGTGTGTGTGTGTCTCCAGATGTGTGTGTGTGTGTGTGTGTGTGTGTGTGTGTGTGTGTTTCTCCAGATGTGTGTTTCTCCAGATGTATGTGTGTGTGTGTGTGTGTGTGTGTGTTTCTCCAGATGTGTGTTTCTCCAGATGTGTGTGTGTGTGTGTGTGTGTGTGTCTCCAGATGTGTGTGTGTGTGTGTGTGTGTGTGTGTTTCTCCAGATGTGTGTTTCTCCAGATGTGTGTGTGTGTGTGTGTGTGTGTGTGTGTGTGTGTGTGTGTGTCTCCAGATGTGTGTGTGTGTGTGTGTGTGTGTGTGTGTGTGTGTTTCTCCAGATGTGTGTTTCTCCAGATGTGTGTGTGTCTCCAGATGTGTGTTTCTCCAGATATGTGTGTGTCTCCAGATGTGTGTGCGTGTCTCCAGATGTGTGTGTGTGTGTGTGTGTGTGTGTGTTTCTCCAGATGTGTGTGTGTCTCCAGATGTGTGTGTGTGTCTCCAGATGTGTGTGTGTGTGTGTGTGTGTGTGTGTGTGTGTGTGTGTTTCTCCAGATGTGTGTGTGTGTGTGTGTGTGTGTGTTTCTCCAGATGTGTGTGCGCGCTTCTCCAAATGTGTGTGTGTTTCTCCAGATGTGTGTGTGTGTCTCCAAATGTGTGTGTTTCTCCAGATGTGTGTGTGTGTGTGTGTGTGTCTCCAGATGTGTGTGTGTGTGTGTGTGTGTGTCTCCAGATGTGTGTGTGTGTGTGTGTGTTTCTCCAGATTTCTTTTCTGCCAGGTTTCTCCATCCAGATTGAGCAGCATTTATCAGCTCATAGTTTAGAAGTGTGTGTGTTTTCAGACATTAATGTGTGTGAAGTTTCACAATAAAGCCGCACATGTTCCTCATAATGGAGTGATGATTGACACATGCATCATATCTCAGCTCATCTTCCCTCAGAGCTCCAGATGCTGAGCCACACATCTGTTCAAGAGTAAATCACTTCTGTTTTCTGCACTCGCTCCAGAAATGATCATTTTGGCTCCTAAAAGTTTTTATTGCTCGAGATCCATGGCTCAAAATAAATACAATAAATGTTTGAATGTGTTGGAGTGGTTTGAAATCACAGATTAATACTTATAATGAAACATCAGCTAACTAGGTTTAGTGCTTTAGTGTGTTCTGACTGAAGTGTGTGTGTCGTCCTCTCATCTGAGGGGGTTTGTTTCAGGGCAGAGTTTGCTCATGATGGCCGATAGAGGGCGCTGTAACTCCAGCTGATGTGGGATATACATCAATTATTTCAAATGTGTTTATTGATATTATGTAGTTAACCCTGAATGACTAGCCCTAACTGCTAATATAATTGTGTAATTGGAAATATAACCTCAAATACACACCTTGTGTTTCAGCAGCAGTGCTGCGTCTCACGGGTATATCTGTGGCATTGAGTGAGTCAAAATTATCCATTTTTCTTTTATGCCAAAAATCATGAGGATATTAAGATCATGTTCCATGAAGATATTTGGTCAATGTTCATATCATAAATGTATTATTAGTAGTAATATGCATTGCTAAGGACTTCATGTGGACAACTTTAAAGGAGATTTTCTCAATATTTAGATGTTTTTGCACCCTCAGATTCCAGATGTTCAAATATTGTCCTATCCTAACAAACCATACATCAGTGGAAAGATTAGACTCACTTAAGCGAATCAGGAACCACAGCAACAAAACAGAGGATGCTTGGAATATCTGTGGAGAAATAGCCGAAGCCTGTGGGTAAGATGAGCCGCCACGCAGTCCCCTGGAGAAGGATTGCTGATGGACAGTGCTGATCCTGGGCATGCCTGAGCCTGATGGACGGTCTCAGGACGAGGCTGGAGTTAGACAGAGTGTTGACACTGGTTTGACAGATCCAGCTCTCATTTCCCCGGTTCTAGATGAAGTAAGACTGAGTGAGTGATGGATGGACAGAAGTCTAGAGCTCATGAGGTCAGAGCTCAATAGCAAGATTTTATCTCAAAAGTGTAAATGCATCTCTCCACTTTATACACTCTAGAACAAATGGTGCTACTAAAAGAGGTTCTTTGGCTCGTAATCATAAGGGAACCAATTTAAGTGCTGTATAGCACACTCTAAAAAAAGGTTCTATATGGCACCAAAAATGGTTCTTGGCTCGTAACCATAGGGGAACCTTTTTTAGTGTGCTTCAGTGGTTCTTTAGCGGTTCTTCACCGGTTCTTTGACTAAGGTGCTATATAGCACCTCTGAAGAACCACTGAAGAACCACTGAAGCACCAAAATTGGTGCTATATAGCACTAAAAAAGGTTCCCCTATGATTACGAGCCTTTTTTTTTTAGAGTGCACCATATCTTCGGTTCTTCAGTGGTTCTTCACCGATTCTTCACCGGTTCTTCAGTGGTTCTTCACCGGTTCATCAGCGGTTCATCACCGGTTCATCAGCGGTTCATCAGCGGTTCATCACCGGTTCTTCAGTGGTTCATCAGTGGTTCTTCACCGGTTCTTCAGTGGTTCATCACCGGTTCTTCAGTGGTTCATCAGTGGTTCTTCACCGGTTCTTCAGTGGTTCATCACCGGTTCTTCAGTGGTTCTTCACTGGTTCATCAGCGGTTCTTCACCGGTTCTTCAGTGGTTCTTCACCGGTTCATCAGCGGTTCATCAGCGGTTCATCAGCGGTTCATCAGCGGTTCTTCAGCGGTTCAACGGTTCTTCAGCGGTTCTTCAGTGGTTCTTCAGTGGTTCTTCACCGGTTCATCGGTTCTTCAGCGGTTCATCGGTTCTTCAGCGGTTCTTCAGTGGTTCTTCAACGGTTCATCGGTTCTTCAGCGGTTCTTCAGTGGTTCTTCAGCGGTTCATCGGTTCTTCAGTGGTTCTTCACCGGTTCATCAGTGGTTCTTCAGTGGTTCATCACCGGTTCATCGGTTCTTCACCAGTTCTTCAGCGGTTCTTCAGCGGTTCTTCAGTGGTTCTTCACCGGTTCATCGGTTCTTCAGCGGTTCATCGGTTCTTCAGCGGTTCTTCAGTGGTTCTTCAACGGTTCATCGGTTCTTCAGCGGTTCTTCAGTGGTTCTTCAACGGTTCATCGGTTCTTCAGCGGTTCTTCACCGGTTCATCAGTGGTTCTTCAGTGGTTCATCACCGGTTCATCGGTTCTTCACCAGTTCTTCAGCGGTTCTTCACCGGTTCATCAGCGGTTCTTCACCGGTTCATCAGTGGTTCATCAGCGGTTCATCAGTGGTTCATCAGCGGTTCTTCAGTGGTTCTTCAACGGTTCATCGGTTCTTCAGCGGTTCTTCACCGGTTCATCAGTGGTTCTTCAGTGGTTCATCACCGGTTCATCGGTTCTTCACCAGTTCTTCAGCGGTTCTTCACCGGTTCATCAGCGGTTCTTCACCGGTTCATCAGTGGTTCATCAGCGGTTCTTCAGCGGTTCATCAGCGGTTCATCAGCGGTTCATCGGTTCTTCACCAGTTCTTCAGTGGTTCTTCACCGGTTCATCAGTGGTTCATCAGCGGTTCATCAGTGGTTCTTCAGTGGTTCTTTAGTGGTTCTTCACCGGTTCATCAGCAGTTCTTCATTGGTTCTTCACCAGTTCTTCAGCGGTTCTTCACCAGTTCTTCATCGGTTCTTCACTAGTTTTTCAGCCGTTCTTCACCGGTTCATCAGTGGTTCTTCACCAGTTCACCATCGGTTCTTCAGGGGTTCTTCACTGGTTATTCACCAGTTCTTCATCGGTTCTTCACCAGTTCTTCAGCGGTTCTTCACCGGTTCATCAGTGGTTCTTCAGTGGTTCTTCAGTGGTTCTTCACCAGTTCTTCAGTGGTTTTTCATCGGTTCATCAGTGGTTGTTCAGCGGTTCATCACCGGTTCATCACCGGTTCATCAGCGGTTCTTCACAGGTTCTTCACCAGTTCTTCATCGGTTCTTCACCAGTTCTTCAGCCGTTCTTCACCAGTTCTTCATCAGTTCTTCAGCCGTTCTTCACCAGTTCTTCATCGGTTCTTCACCAGTTCTTCATCGGTTCATCAGTGGTTGTTCAGCGGTTCATCACCGGTTCATCAGCGGTTCATCAGTGGTTCATCACTGGTTCTTCAGCGGTTCTTCACCGGTTCTTCACCAGTTCTTCATCGGTTCTTCACCAGTTCTTCACCAGTTCTTCAGCCGTTCTTCACCAGTTCATCAGCGGTTTATCAGTGGTTCTTCAGTGGTTCTTCACTGGTTCTTCACCAGTTCTTCATTGGTTCTTCACCAGTTCTTCAGTGGTTCTTCACCAGTTCTTCACTGGTTCTTCACCGGTTCATCAGTGGTTCTTCACCAGTTCTTCAGCGGTTCATCGGTTCTTCACCAGTTCTTCAGCGGTTCTTCACCGGTTCTTCACTGGTTCTTCAGTGGTTCTTCAGCGGTTCATCGGTTCTTCACCAGTTCTTCAGGGGTTCTTCATTGGTTCTTCACTGGTTCTTCACTGGTTCTTCACCGGTTCTTTGGGGTGACTGAGGTGCTATAGCACCGCTACCATATACAGAACCTTTAAGATATGGTGCTATATAGCACCAAAAGTGGTTCCCCTATGATTACAAGCCAAGAACCACTTTTAGTGTCAAAGAGCAGCTATTTTTAGAGTGTAGCCTTTCAAACAGGCCTACCATGGGATTTTTACAAGGAACATTTACATTTCTTTCCATCACAGCTGATTTGATCTATTTAAAGAGATGCTAATTTGACCAATTACCCTCCACCGCTGGGAACTGATTGATTGGCTTATTAATTGTTCTGTGAACACTGTTTGATTGAATCGTAATGGCGTTATCTGAAGACTAGATCTGATGATCATCTGAGAGAACATCTACAGTCTCTGCTACAGCCGCTCAAGGCTTATCATTCTCTGATAGTTCAGTCTGTCGCTCCTCCATCAGTCTGTGGAGCAGACGTTATTACTGATAACCCCATGAGTTCATAACAACAGAAAAATGTTCAGAATGGCCTTTATTAGGCTTTATACAGTTGCAATTACTCAACCCCCATTTTGCTGCCACTAACAATATTTGAATGAAAACAGTTAAACAAAGGCATCAGTAAACTACTATAGAACGTTTATTAACACACATCTGAGCGATTCTGAGAACGTAAGGTTGATGAGAAATGGCCACTCAGGAACATCTGCGGCTGATCCTGACCTGAGCTTGAGGAAAGTCCACTGATGATCTTCAGTCTGCGCACCGAAGGCGTCCTCATCTGTGCCAGAATGGCTTGATCCTTCAGTGAATTCATGATGTCCTTCTCATGGTCAGGCATTCAGCGGGACGTCCGACATGAAGCCCATGTGTGTGTTCTTCTTCTTCTTCTTCTTCTTCTTCTTCTTCTTCTTCTTCTTCTTCTTCTTCTTCTTCTTCTTCTTCTTCTTCTTCTTCTTCTTCTTCTTCTTCTTCTTCTTCTTCTTCTTCTTCTTCTCCTCTGCCCTGGTGTGTGTTTGCTCCTTTCATCAGGACATTGGGGGTTTTCTCAGTTGCTCTTAATAATTTTGTGCTTTTTCTTCGAAACCCTCAAAGGTTTTCAGGTTAAACAACTCATGGAGTCTCAGTTGTGTTATAGTTTCCAAACGCTTGAGTGTGTT
Source organism: Gobio gobio (assembly GCF_949357685.1). NCBI lineage: Eukaryota > Metazoa > Chordata > Actinopteri > Cypriniformes > Gobionidae > Gobio > Gobio gobio. The sequence goes on along the minus strand of NC_137102.1, from coordinate 1,988,431 downwards.
TAACAGCTGAAGAAGGGTGGAGTAGTTCTGATCGCTGGATTACACAAGAATCCATAACTCAAAGCATTACAGTATATATTTACATTTACAACTGGTATATCTTTAAAAGACTCTGTATCTTTATAAAAGCCTACATTCGTCTCCGGAGGGTTGTGTGTGTGTGTGTGTGTGTGTGTGTGTGTGTGTCTGTGTGTGTGTGTGTGTGTGTGTGTGTGTGTGTGTGTGGACTGGTAATCCCTATGTTATGGGGACAAAATGTCCCCACAAAGATGGCAATATCCGAAATCCTCATCCTTGTGGGGACATTTTTTGGTCCCCATGTGGAAAACATCTTATATAAATCAGACTAAGTGATGTTTTTTGAAAATGTAAAAATGCAGAATGTCTCCTGTGAGGGTTAGGTTTAGGGGCAGTGTGTGTGTGTGTGTGTGTGTGTGTGTGTGTGTGTGTGTGTGTGTGTGTGTGTGTGTGTGTGTGTGTGTGTGTGTGATGGGTAGGTTTAGGGGTAGGGGCAGTGTGTGTGTGTGTCTGTGTGTGTGTGTGTGTGTGTGTGTGTGTGTGTGTGTGTGTGCGCGTGTGTGTGGGCATGTTTTTGTGAAATATCAGGACACAAATGTGTATAATGACATGGGTATTACAAAAAGAGGGTGAAATATGAGGACGTTCCCCATGTCCTCACTTTTCAAAATGCTTATAAATCACAGAATGAGTTTTTTTTCACAGAAAGTGAACTGCACAGTCTCCTGTGAGGGCTAGGTTTAGGGGCAGGGGCTGTGTGTGTGTGTGTGTGTGTGTGTGTGTGTGTGTGTGTGTGTGTGTGTGTGTGTGTGTGTGTGTGTGTGTGTGTGTGATGGGTAGGTTTAGGGGCAGGGTCAGTGTGTGTGTGTGTGTGTGTGTGTGTGTGTGTGTGTGTGTGTGTGTGTGTGTGTGTGTGTGTGTGTGTGTGTGTGTGTGTGTGTGTGTGTGTGTGTGTGTGTGTGTGTGTGTGTGTGTGTGATGGGTAGGTTTAGGGGCAGGGTCAGTGTGTGTGTGTGTGTGTGTGTGTGTGTGTGTGTGTGTGTGTGTGTGTGTGATGGGTAGGTTTAGGGGCAGTGTAAGGGGATAGAAAATACGGTTTGTACGGTATAAAAACCATTACGCCTATGGAATGTCCTCACAAAAACAAACATGTGTGTGTGTGTGTGTGTGTGTGATGGGTAGGTTTAGGGACAGGGGTAGTGTGTGTGTGTGTGTGTGTGTGTGTGTGTGTGTGTGTGTGTGTGTGTGTGTGTGTGTGTGTGTGTGTGTGTGGACTGGTAATCATCACGTTATGGGGACAAAATGTCCCCACAAAGATAGCAATATCCGAAATCCTCATCCTTGTGGGGACATTTTTAGGTCCCCATGAGGAAAACATCTTATAAATCAGACTAAGAGATGTTTTTTGAAAATGTAAAATTGCAGAATGTCTCCTGTGAGGGTTAGGTTTAGGGGCAGTGTGTGTGTGTGTGTGTGTGTGTGTGTGTGTGTGTGTGATGGGTAGGTTTAGGGGCAGTGTAGGGGGATAGAATATACGGTATGTACGGTATAAAAACCATTACGCCTATGGAAAGTCCCCATAAAAGATGAAAACACTACATGTGTGTGTGTGTGTGTGTGTGTGTGTGTGTGTGTGTGTGTGTGTGTGTGTGTGTGTGTGTGTGTGTGTGTGATGGGTAGGTTTAGGGGTAGGGGCAGTGTGTGTGTGTGTGTGTGTGTGTGTGTGTGTGTGTGTGAGTGTGAGTGTGTGTGTGTGTGTGTGTGTGTGTGTGTGTGTGTGTGTGTGTGTGTGTGTGTGTGAGTGTGAGTGTGTGTGTGTGAGTGTGTGTGTGTGTGTGTGTGTGTGTATATATAACCTGCTCTTTGACTGCTCTCAGGGCAACAGCTCATCCGCTGTTTATTCATAGCTCAGGTTATTCATAACTCATCCAGAAAGCATGTCTGAAGATTCCCACGAAAAGATTTCAGGGAATGTGGACTAGAAGGATTTTTCTGGGATTAATTCTTGGTTTCAGTCCTGTGTCTCACGGGTATATCAGTGGCAATATATGAGTCAAAATTATCCATTTTTCTATCCATTTTATCCATTTATCCATGCCGAAAATCATGAGGATATTAAGATCATGTTCCATGAAGATATTTGGTCAATGTTCATATCATAAATGTATTATTAGTAGTAATATGCATTGCTAAGGACTTCATTTGGACAACTTTAAAGGAGATTTTTTCCCCCCCAGATTTTCAAATATTATCCTATCCTAACGAACCAAACATCAGTGAGAGATTTAAAAAAAAACTGCTCCAGGTCATATATTTGTATGCAGTGGTCAGTTCATCTCTCCGTTGAGGTTCTGTCCCCGCCCACCCGGACTTGACTGGGAAACTGACCAATTGGGAAAGTGCAAAGCCACGCCTACAACCCTCTAGCCACGCCCACGCATGTCTCCCTGCCTTGTTTAGCGGGTCGGCGGTCCATCAAAGCATCCTCAGGCGGAAGTAGACGTAGGGATTTTTTTTGGGAAGTGCTGTGACTTGCGCACTAGCGGCCAGGGTGTAGTCGGATATCGCTCCTTCTCTCCAAAAGTTTTTCCCCATGGCGGTGGATACAAAGTATCAGTAAAGTGCGCGAGAGAAGCCGCGAGGAGATTAAGCCGCAACTGTTGCGTGTGTGGCGCTGACGCGAGGAGCTCCATTTTACGCATGCGTTGATTTACTCAAGCACTAACTCGGTAGCTGGGCGAGTTACCGCAAACTTTTCAGAGCCTGCGCGGATTTAAGGGATCGAGAGCGTACACTAAAGGACACAATGCGGGCTTGTAGCTTTCTGTTATTATGGACTTTGTGGGCAGCGCGCGGTCACGGAGCGATGGATGAGTGCGCGGATGAGTCCGGCCGGCCGCAGCGATGCCTGCCCGAGTTCGTGAACGCCGCGTTCAATGTGACCGTAGTGGCCACCAACACCTGCGGATCTCCGCCCGAAGAGTACTGTGTGCAGACCGGGGTCACGGGGGTCACCAAATCATGCCACATCTGCGACGCCGGAGACCCGCGACAGCACCACAGCGCGGTTTACCTCACCGACTACAACAACCAAGCGGACACCACCTGGTGGCAGAGCCAGACTATGTTAGCGGGCATCCAGTACCCGAACACCATCAACCTGACCCTTCACCTGGGTAAGCGCTTCCCTGCTCACAGTCCACACGCGCTGCGTAAAACACGCGTCTGCGTTTCATTAGTACTGGAGCACTTTACACTCATCCTACTGCTCGCTAGTGTGCACACCATAACTTATTTCCTCTGCTACTGGTCGCTTTGGATATTGACCAGAGGTCTGTGATTCAAATATGAGACCCTGGAGCCATAAGGGTCAATTTTGTGGAATTGAGATTTATACATTATCTTTTTAGGATAGGACAATATTTGAAAATCTGAGGGTGCAAAAACATCTAAATATTGAGAAAATCTCCTTTAAAGTTGTCCAAATGAAGTCCTTAGCAATGCATATTACTACTAATAATACATTTATGATATGAACATTGACCAAATATCTTCATGGAACATGATCTTAATATCCTCATGATTTTTGGCATAAAAGAAAAATGGAAAAATTCCAGTTTTCCTACTGAATAGACACTTGTATGCTATTTATTAGACACTAGTGTGTTTTTAATATTATATATTTTTTATATGATAAGTAAAAAAGCAGGATAACACTTACAGGTGTCTTTATTTCAACAGTGGACGGTGCTTCTACAGCATTTATTAAATGTAATTTCAAAATTTACTAATGCATTAATATAAATTTTTTACTCTTAACTAACATTAACATAAAACATTATTTATGTGTATTAAATAATCTTTGTTAATTGATCTAATGCATTAATGAGGTCCTGTAGTGATACCAAAAAGCAAACGTAGAGACGTTAACCAACAATATGCCATATTTATAACTGTCTAATAAATGAGCTCTAGTAAAGCAGACTCTTGATGTGAGGCGTCTGTAGTTTATACAGTAGCGTTATTTGATATCTTTAGGCTGTTCACATCTGCATGTTTCTAATTGACATGCTTCAAAGTTACTCTTGTTATATTGTACTGTATGTCATTTAGCAAAGCACATTATCTCCCTCAAGTCATCCTAGGTGTGTATGACATTCTTTTAAGATGGATGGATGCACTTTTATGATGGATGGATGCACTTTTATGATGGATGGATGCACATTTATGATGGATGGATGCACATTTATGATGATAGAAGCACTTTTATGATGATAGAAGCACTTTTATGATGGATGGATGCACTTTTATGATGGATGGATGCACATTTATGATGGATGGATGCACTTTTATGATGATAGAAGCACTTTTATGATGGATAGATGCACTTTTATGATGGATGGATGCACTTTTATGATGGATGGATGCACTTTTATGATGGATAGATGCACCTTTATGATGGATAGATGCACTTTTATGATGGACAGATGCACTTTTATGATGGACGGATGCACTTTTATGATGGATAGATGCACTTTTATGATGGATAGATGCACTTTTATGATGGATGGATGCACTTTTATGATGGATGGATGCACTTTTATGATGGATAGATGCACCTTTATGATGGATGGATGCACATTTATGATGGATGGATGCACTTTTATGATGGATGGATGCACATTTATGATGGATGGATGCACTTTTATGATGATAGATGCACTTTTATGATGGACAGATGCACTTTTATGATGGATGGATGCACATTTATGATGGATGGATGCACTTTTATGATGATAGAAGCACTTTTATGATGGATGGATGCACTTTTATGATGGATGGATGCACTTTTATGATGATAGAAGCACTTTTATGATGATAGAAGCACTTTTATGATGGATAGATGCACTTTTATGATGGATAGTTGCAGGACATTTATTAATATAACTCTGATTGTGTCACACACACCGAGGATGAGCTGAGGGAGAGGAAATCATGGGGTCATTTTTGGGTGAACTATCCCTTTAACTAAAGGTCGTGCTGTTTGTGTAGCCACAACCTCAGTTCTGAGGGCCATCATGGAGAAGGCTTCCTAAGGTCATGTGAGATGCGTCCTCTGGGCTGAGTCCAGCTTCAGGCGATATGGCCCGTCTGACAGACTTGGCTCAGAGCGGCCGCTCTAGTCTGCGGTGAAGTTGTGCATTACGCAAATCAGTGAATTTCTGCCAGCCTAAGCAAACCGATTGGGTTTCAGGAGGAGGTTGTTCTGACTGTGGGAAAAGAACACTAGCATAACCAATTAATAAAGTCCCGGCCCGTAGATACGGATATACACATGACCCTTGACCTCAACAGCAGTGCTGCGTCTCACGGGTATATCTGTGGCATCGTATGGGTCAAAATTATCCATTTTTCTTTTATGCCAAAAATCATGAGGATATTAAGATCATGTTCCATGAAGATATTTGATCAATGTTCATATCATAAATGTATTATTAGTAGTAATATGCATTGCTAAGGACTTCATTTGGACAACTTTAAAGGAGATTTTCTCAATATTTAGATGTTTTTGCACCCTCAGATGTTCAAATATTGTCCTATCCTAACAAACCATACATCAGTGAGAGATGATTTTTGGCTGGTGTTGAGCTCCAGGTCATCTCCTATAGCCAGATGTAAGTAATAAGCATGGCTAATGAGCTGTAATCAGCGTGTCAATAAGACATTTGCATGTAGAGAATGGAAGAGGAAGTGATTTTGCGTCATGATGAGCAGCCATATGTTAGCACGTGGACTCTAACGCAGGTCAGTCAGACGGCTCAGGCGAATTCACTTCAGTTCTTAATCTTCTTCATTTAGGCACTTTGCATTTGAATCGAGTCTTTAAAACAGTGAGAAACTGCCAGTCATAAAAGATTTAATGCTTCGCATCTGAATTATGTGTCCCCAACTGATGAAAATGAGTAATTTGAGGCTAAGTGGGGCGGTTTTTATGCACATGGAGGAATTTGCTCAGTGCATTTGTTTCTATACTCTTCTATATGAAAAAAATAGTATGCAAGTTTGTAAAAAATATGCAATTAGGGCCATTTTTTCCTATGCATCATATCCCAAATGTGCTTAAAAATATGTGGATAGTGATTTTTTTTCCCCCCACCAAATGTAAATCTTACCGAGAACTGAATCAAAAATCTCATAATATTCACACTTGTGAATTTGCATGTTTTTGTTCTCTCTCTCTTTTATTTGTCAAAGCGGCTCTGTAGGTGGGAACCCCCGAGAAGTCTGGGTCCCAGCATAATCTTTTATTTTCTGTGCTTCGCCTTTGATGGCTTTTATGTTTGCTCTGCTTTGGTTGGGATGGTCGAGGCGGAAGCAGGCATGTCTGAACTGGTGGAGGTTTGGCCCAGCAGACTCAGGGGGCGATGAGGAGCGATGAGGAGCGATGAGGAGCGATGAAGAGGGGTTACTAGTGAACACTTCTGTCTGCACACTCGTGCTGGATTAACCAGGTCTGGCCGTCACGCTCCAAGAATGTGATGAGACTGAGAAATGAAAATGAGAAATGTGCCTCATGCTGTGGGTAATGCAGACCTGCAGACGTGTGCATCTGTACCTGTTCAGACGTCTCATGATGTGTTTGATGGTCAGGGTAACTGGAGATTGCTGAGGCTGCTGTTTTAAACGGGTCTACTCATCAGACAGAGCCTGAGGGATCGCTAACATGAATGGAGCCGTGTTGCGTCATACCTAGCTGGAAGTGCCAGAGCATATTTGTGTAGTTGGGATGTAGTTTTTTCCAGAATCAGAGGTTTTAATGTTATATTTAGGGCTCAACACTAAAACAATGACTCTAGGGATACTTCGGCCGCACTGTCCATGTGCCGTTATTTCCGTCATCAGGTTCCGTCCGGTGGCGATGTTGTGAAGTGCAGTAGTCAAAGAAGAGCAGTGTTGGGGAAAGTTACTGGGGAAAGTAATGCATTGCAATATTTTGCGTTACTCCCTTAAAAAGTAACTAATTGAGTTACTTAGTTACTTTTTAAGAAAAGTAATGTGTTACGTTACTTTTGCGTTACTTTTTCTCACCTGGGCTGGGCTTGTTTTTGTTTATAACAAAAAAGTTATATTTTTGTGCAATGGTAAAGACCTCTTCATACCAAAATGTAAATAATAAGTAAAGATGCAGATTCCCTCATGAACACTAGAGGGCGCAGCTCTGGATAATGGAGAAGAGGACGCAGGAGGAAAAAGTTTTAAAAATCTAGTAATTTTCATCATCAAAGGTCAGCAGCAAGACATTGGTAAATTACAATAACCATCATGTTCACACACACACACACACACACCTCTGCACTAACTCTCAACATGAGGACAGGAGAGCTGTCAGTCAAACTAATGTGAAAAAGTAACTCAGATATTTTGTTGTAAATTTGAAAAGTAATGCGTTACTTTACTTGTTACTTGGAAAAAGTAATATTATTACGCAACTCAAGTTACTTGTAATGCGTTTCCCCAACACTGAAGAAGAGTACCGAAAGGGATACAGTGTGTAGATCTGATGTCTAGTATAGAAAAGCAGTGTTTTAAAGGCAAATATTGATGAAAATAAAAACTCACCCTTTCCTAAATGGATGTTATTGATCTGTGAACCGTTTCATGAAAAAGACCTCATCATTTTTAATCAATATGTCATGTCATTAAAGGTGCAGTGTGTAAGTTTGAGCAGCATCTAGTGGTGAGGTTGTGAACTGCACCCGCTCACCCCTTCCTTCTGAAGCACACAGAGAAGCTACGGTGGCCCACACAGGACAAACATATGGTCATCTGAGACAGCAGAGAGTAGCTTGTAGGGCTGGGTAAAAAAATATCGATTTCTCGATTTAATCGATTCTCACTTTTACAAAACAATATCAATTCTTAAATCCCAAGAATCAATTAGTCATCCTCAGTTAATGAATGAAATAAACATTGTAGCTCGCCTCCCATCCAATAAATCGCAATAATCTTTGCGCTTTATTACTATTGATATGAAACAAAGTCTCAAATTACGTCTATTTTTTTTACGAAATTCAAAAACATAAATACGGTTTTGGCGCTGTGGCGTGAGATTGCTCTGCCTCAGCTCAGCTCAAGAGAACCGGCATCTTCTCTTCCGCCTTATACCAGTTACAGCGCGAAATAAACATGAATGTGCTTCTGGAAGTGTGTTAAAGATACTGGACAACTTACCGAGATCCATATCATGCCACATAGAATAGCTCAATCAGTGTTTCAACCGCAGAAAGACGTCAGTAAAACGTCTTGTAAATGTCATGTAACATCACATTTACCTAAAAAAAAAACATATCCAGTGTCCATAAACTCGCTATTCAGCTAGAAAAATAAACTCTAGAGAGCAGCATTTTGCTAATTATATGCATCACATTACATAGGCTATTGATTGTCATTTTTTAATGTTCTTCAATATTTAATGCATGTATGTATGAATAAATCTGGCAAGTTATGACAGCCACCATTTAAATGTTTATATTTCAAAACTAATTGGAGTGGGATTATGATTATGTAATTTTAAAGTTAATATTATAACTTAATTATTATAAAAATAAAAAAACATAATTTAGTGTCATTTAAGTGTTTGTATACAAATCAGTTAATTTTTACCTTCAATATTAGTAGGCTAATGTATCAACTGACTCCCATAGTTTACAGCATTAGTTCAGAGATTTGTTTTCCTTGAGAAAATGTTCCATGTATTATACCTGATACATATCCAAAATAATCCATATTGAATTGAATCGAAACTAATCGAAAATCGAATCGAAAGCTTGTGAATCAAAATAGAATTGGGAAATTTGTGTCAATACCCAGCCCTAGTAGCTAGCGCTCTGTAGAGAAGTTTGTCCCTTTAGGGCCACTGTAGAAACATGGCGGCACAAAATGGCGTCTCCACTGTAAGGGACCCGCGGTGTGTGTAGATAGAAACGGCTCATTCTAAGATCATAAACACACAACGGTCTTTACACACCACTGAGAACAGAGTTATGTGTGTTATACTGCATTTCTGTCAATAGATCCTCATCAATACTACACACTGCACCTTTAATGTCTTCAACGAATTTCTCCAATCATTAATCAGCTTAAATTGCGACTTTAAAGGTCCCATTCCGCATGATCCCATTGTTCAAACTTTAGTTAGTGTGTAATGTTGCTGTTAGAGCATAAATAATACCTGTAAAATTATAAAGCTCAAAGTTCAATGCCAAGCGAGATATTTTATTTAACAGAAGTTCCCTTTCAAAGCCTACAGCGAACGGCTGGCTTGGACTACATCCTGGTACTTCCTTCTTTAATTACGTCAGTAGAGCAGTAGAGCAGACTAACCTCCGCCCACAAAGAAACGCGAAAAAGGGGGCGCGGTCTTGTTGCTGTCCCACGTGGAGAAGCGGACGGTCGCGTGGAGAAAAGGAACTGTTGCGTTGAGTGTGTTTATCGCCATGTCGTCGAGACGCTGTTATTTTCATCCAGGAGTCAAATCACCTTTGTTTGGCTTTCCCAGGGACGCTGTAGAGATTATTGAACGCATACATCTCTCCGTTAAGAGGCGTGACCTTTCCAACGTGCGCTAAGCTGCTGTCGAATCACAACACAGGAACTGCTGGCACGTGCGCTAAAGCTGCGGTCGAATTACAACACGGTAAGCGCTTGCACAATCAGAACTCGTTACGTATTTCTGAAGGAGGGACTTCATAGAAAGAGGAAATCACCAGCCGTTTTTAGGACAGTGAAAACAGCGGTACACAGATCAGTACATTGTGTGAAAAATACTGTGTTTTTTTACACGCGAAACATGAACACATGTTATATTGCACACTGTAAACACACTCAAAGCTTCAAAAAAACACGAAGAACGGGACCTTTAAAAGCGTGATCAACTCCTCACCCCAGCGTTTCATGAAGGTTTCTCTGTTTGAATGTGATTCTCAGTTCAGTGAGGCAGTGGATCTGTGGCTTCAGTAATGGCTCATGGACTCATCGCCGCATTTCTTCATGAAAAGTGTAGAGATGTAACTCGATTGATAGACGTCTTGGTGATCATGGTCAGCACACTGGTTTCTGGATGGAATTTACGTTGAATTATTTGACGTTTTCTATACAGGGAGTGCAGAATTATTAGGCCCGTTGATTTTCTGATCATATTTTTTTTCCAGGCACATTTGACCAATTCCAAACCACAGTAATCCTAATAACTACTATTGATTTAGTATTTAATAATGTATAAGTGATATATAATTGTTCATGAAGGCTGGAAATGAAAATCACCTTATATTCAGGTGTGCAGAATTATTAGGCATGTTTTCTTTTACAGATAAATTGAGCCAAAAAAGAGATTTAACTCAGACTGAAAAGTCAAAAAGTATTAAATGCCCATGAGAAGGATGCAATACTAATGCAATACTAGACATTGCAGTTAAGGCATGACCATTGGACAGTGAAATGCTCGTTGGGTCAGCAGGGTCAGACAAAAACATGTGGCGGAGAAAAGACACCTGTTAACTGCAAAAGAATGAAGAATTAAGGTGAAGAATTAAGGGTGAAACCATCAGGAACCCTTTAGTCTCCAGCGCCACCATTTTCCAGAGCTGAACCTACCTGGAGTCTCCAGAAGTGAAGGTGTCAGGATCTCAGAGACTTCAGTTAGGTAAAGAATCCTAAAAAATGACCCCCACTAGATAAGAATCACAAGCTGAAGTGTTGTAAAATACATGAAGAAGGTTTTTTTATAGGCTTTATAGGTTTTATAGGTTGAGAATGACTCTTGAAGGACCAGCACCACATCCTCTAGTACCACTGTTTGAAGAATTCATCTTCCAGAATCTGGCAGTACGTTTTGGGAGTTCATTTTTAGTCCATCTCTGCAAAACGGACTTCAGGATGGACTAAAATGAACTCCCAAAACGTACTGCCAGATTCTGGAAGATGAATTCTTCAAACAGTGGTACTAGAGGATGTGGTGCTGGTCCTTCAAGAGTCACTCTCAACCTATAAAACCTATAAAGCCTATAAAAAACCTTCTTCATGTATTTTACAACACTTCAGCTTGTGATTCTTATCTAGTGGGGGTCATTTTTTAGGATTCTTTACCTAACTGAAGTCTCTGAGATCCTGACACCTTCACTTCTGGAGACTCCAGGTAGGTTCAGCTCTGGAAAATGGTGGCGCTGGAGACTAAAGGGTTCCTGATGGTTTCACCCTTAATTCTTCACCTTAATTCTTCATTCTTTTGCAGTTAACAGGTGTCTTTTCTCCGCCACATGTTTTTGTCTGACCCTGCTGACCCAACGAGCATTTCACTGTCCAATGGTCATGCCTTAACTGCAATGTCTAGTATTGCATTAGTATTGCATCCTTCTCATGGGCATTTAATACTTTTTGACTTTTCAGTCTGAGTTAAATCTCTTTTTTGGCTCAATTTATCTGTAAAAGAAAACATGCCTAATAATTCTGCACACCTGAATATAAGGTGATTTTCATTTCCAGCCTTCATGAACAATTATATATCACTTATACATTATTAAATACTAAATCAATAGTAGTTATTAGGATTACTGTGGTTTGGAATTGGTCAAATGTGCCTGGAAAAAAAATATGATCAGAAAATCAACGGGCCTAATAATTCTGCACTCCCTGTAAATATAGCTCATAATTGTACTAGTCTGTTACTTCCAGCTATTTTCTCTTCAATCGTGTTGAATTGCGAGTGCATTTGAGAGCAGGTTGTTCTCGGAGCAGTTGTGGAGAGTGAGAATGATGAACTGCAGCGGTCAGTGATTCATTAGCTTGAGCTTGGGAATGGCCTTTATCGTGCTCCATTTCCTCCCTCACGACAGAACGAATCCTCAGGGTTTCCTGCAACTGCCGTCTGTATTGCCTGTTACTCCGCATCATGTTTCGGATGCTTGTGTCATTTTCAATTTCATAAGCAGCTTAACTCTGGAATGATTTAGTCCGGTCGTCATGTTATCAGGAGCTGTGCTTGTTTTCAGGGGAAGGACTGGGCGAACATCTGCCTCCTAATGGTTTAAATCTGTGAATATTCTGGAATACAATGTGGCCCTTTTTAAGATTTTCTGTGTAGATGATTATTCATGTGTCAGGAAACAGCTTGTTTTACTTGGAGCTAATGGGCATTTACAGTATGTTAAGAAGTTTGACCCTGGTTTACTTGACAAGAGCCAAACTCTTGGGAGAATGCTCTTAGCTCTTGTTTTCCTCCTCCTCCTCTCTTTGTCTCTTTCCTGTGTGGTTCCTCAATGAGTGTTCGCAGTGTGGGAAACTGAACCGGCCCTGGGGTCCGCGTCCCGTCCCTCAGAGGCGCTTTTTTCCCAAACTCCATCAAAGAACTTGTCATTTCTGAAGGACCAGATGCTCCAAATTATACCAATCTGAGTGTAGGGGGCTGGAAAGAAGAGCGCTATCTGGTTTGAACCTATTGTTATTCTGTGGAAGGTATGATCTCCGTGTGGGAAACTTGTGTTTATGAAAGCTTTGTAGTCGTGTTTCTGCACGAATCCGGTTGTTGCTGCTTTTCTCCTTCGAGAGCAAATTGGCAGTCGATGTTGTTTAACATTCTATCACTATAGTAAATCCAATCCAAGCTAATTCGTTGTTTCCACATTTACAATGCCAGCGCTCTTAGAAGGCAATGACTTGTCCTGATTGGAGCTTCGGACCACCCAGGGTGGACAAAGTGCAGAATCTCCCTCATTTCCTGCTGATAAAGCCATTGTGAGCCACTAGTCCTCTCCAGATTGTGCAAACGCGTAATGAAAGAGCCCACACTGGGCCTGTGGTGCCAGCGATCGGCCGTCAGACGGGGATCTGCGGTTCCGCTGTCTCTCGCCCCGTGGGGCCGCTTGACTCTAACAGTGGGATAAGCCCCCAGGGGCCAGTGTTTGTTGCCCTTGCCATCACTGATTAGTGCTCGTAACAAATGACTGGACCCCGTTAAGAGTTAAGCTCTGGAGATTTAACGCTAGTTTGGCATAAAGACGGGGGATCATTTCTGCACGCCACTGAGTTAGTGCTCGAGAAACGTTTAACGGTTATTCTCATGATCATTTTTACAGAGTATTTCCCAAATGAAGAGAGAACTCTGGGATATAGTGTGAAATCCACACAATGATTGTAGATCATGCTGTTCATTTTGTTCAAATGTGTTGAAAATGTAAAAGTGCTTAAGCGAGTTTATCGTTATACTGTTTTATTTTAAGAATAATAATGATCCCGCCATTCAAGCAATTTCCGCCCCTGAATTGCAGAGCGAGTGTTTCCAATTAATTCCTGGTGTGTGAACGTGAAGCTCAACTTCCATAGGAATGAACTGAAAACACTTGCTCTGCTCCGCGCCAATGGACACACACCGCAAGAGATTTAAGAGGAGAAAACTCTTACTTACTGGTGTTCTGTCACGTCGATTAACCGATTAATTTCTTCAGTCACATCCCTAATAACCAATTATTATCCACATCTCTCCACTTGTGATCGCAAATTCAGTTCTTTTTATGTCTCTTTGTTATTAAAATAGACAGAAATTAGATAAAATAACACAAAATAACTCTATTGTGATTATACGTGCCCCTGGAGTCTCACGGGTATATCTGTGGCATTGTATGGGTCAAAATTATGCCAAAAATCATGAGGATATTAAGATCATGTTCCATGAAGATATTTGGTCAATGTTCATATCATAAATGTATTATTAGTAGTAATATGCATTGCTAAGGACTTCATTTGGACAACTTTAAAGGAGATTTTCTCAATATTTAGATGTTTTTGCACCCTCAGATGTTCAAATATTGTCCTATCCTAACAAACCATACATCAGTGGAGAGATGATTTATTCAGCTATCATACATCTACATTTCACAAAATTGACCCTTGTTATTAAGATACAATTTAGGTGGACTTAGGTATCACATCATTAGAACGTTTGTACAGTAATAGCAAATCTCAAAATGAATATATCTACATTTCATTTAAGAGTTATTAAATTCTTTACTTTAAGTGAATGCTCATGTAACCCGTCCGCCCGCTCCAAGTGGGACTCAAAGCGGTGATGTCATCAGCTCATTTCAATTATCATTCAGTGACAATGTGGGCATTAGATCAGTAATTTAGTTTATATGGTTAATTTAGTTTACTAATTAGATTTATTTGGATATTTAGTTGAGAAATGTAGTGTCCCCAACTGAGCAAGTCAAGCCAGAGGCAACAGTGACAGGGAAAGCACAGAGGAGTGAGGTTTACTCGCACAGCTGCTATAGCTGGCCTGCGTTACACTCAGTTTTCAATATCGAGCTGTATTGGAAATGTAAAGCACATCAGCCAATGGTGCCTGTAGAACATCTGTACGCTCTTTCGTTTGTTTTGGCACTGAGAGGAAAGACTTTAGTGAGTTGTAGTATTGCTGCTTTGATGTGTGTTCAAAAAGAAGCAATGGAAACTTTCCCACAGTTGACCTCCCTGTATTATACACACACACTGGATGTACATTATTTGTCCTTGGTCTTTCAATACGTTGAGGCTTAGTGCAGTCAATGCTGTGAGCTCCACCTGCGGGTTCAGCTCTCCTCAGATGATTGGCCAGGTGTCCTACGGTACGGATAGGCCGCCCCACTTAAGTCTTCACAGGTGATAACATGCATTAACCCCCAGTCCAATGACGGCATGTGTTTGCAGAAGACTTGGTTTCCTTTCTGCCAGCACGTCATTGTCAGAATCAATCATGCGGTGTGATTTCTTCGTTGTTTTGCCCTTCTTCGTTTGATCTGAAGTCTAGACTTGCATGGAGATGTTGTTCATGCGGAGAATGTGACAGCCCAAACACGTGCTAATGTAAGACGAGCGGTGGGGATTCTTCATCAGGAGCTGGGAAATACTCCCATTAACACAGGGAGACAGCCAGTTAATTATATATATGTAATTTTGTCATTTGGTAGCATTTTGCACATTGCTATGTGACCCTGGACCACAAAACCAGTCTTAAGGGTCAATATTGGCTGAGATAAAACGATGTATTGGAAAATCTGGAATCTGAGGGTGCAAAAAAATCTAAATATTGAGAAAATCTCCTCTAAAGTTGTCCAAATGAAGTCCTTAGCAATGCATATTACTACTAATAATACATTTATGATATGAACATTGACCAAATATCTTCATGGAGCATGATCTTAATATCCTCATGATTTTTGGCATAAAAGAAAAATTGATAATTTTGACCCATACAATGCCACAGATATACCCGTGAGATGCAGCACTGGTTCTCCTCAAGTTTCGACGATATTTAACTTTGAAATGTCCCACAATCAGGCCATGAAGCAGCTGTGTGTTTCCTGACACCTCAGACGTGCTCATATCCAGTGTCAGGCTCTCGCTGTGCTGTTTGTCCAACAGAAGTTCTTCAGAAGCTTCAAAGCGTCGCGTCCAGGTATTGAAGTGTGAATCCCATCTCTCGGCTTCCTTGCAGATTGTCAGTTGCCAAATACAGCTGTTTTCACACATAAACAGAGCTTCACAAGCCAGATGGGAAGAGAAATGTTGTCCCAACACAATGGGGGAAGACTAGGTTCATTTCTTCTTCATCTTCTTCTTCTTCTTCTTCTTCTTCAGTTCTCCCAGCATGCTCGGGTTCTTGAGAGCTGGCAGTGTTCCTCACAGCTGGTTCATGCTTTATGAAAATACCCTCCCTCAGGCAGCGGCGATAGCTCATGCTTTTACTGTGAGCAAAGTAGAGTAAAATATGAGGTTTACAATCAGAGAGAGAAACCCTTGCTTCCTGCTTTCAGAGACAAACCGCTCTTTTATAAGATAATGTTCACGTTACACTCAGTGAGTTTGATTACACACAACAAGTTATGCTTACATGATGTACAATTGTAAGCAAACCTTGCCTATTACCCTCATTTATTTGGCAAATATGACTTATTAATGTTTTTGCCTGATAAAACAGCATCATTTAAACTATATACATGACCAGTGTGCTTGTATGCACTCAGTGGAAATGCACATATCAATGTAGATATGATTTTCTTGGCTTTTTTAATTTAAATCAGCTGATGCTTGATATGCATTGCCTAATATGTGTTTTTGACTTGGACATGTTGATACAGAAGTCCACATTTAACATGCTTTCAGAAATTCTTCATTAATGCAAGCTCAGCCATTCATCTGCACTCGCAGTATTCACACAAAGCTGACATTAAAAGATCAATATGGTGGGAAATTCACTGTTCTCATCCATTTTCCGTTAAGTCTGGCCTCCATTAGCATGTTGTGTGTGGAAATATCATGTTCCAGAAACCACAGCGTTGTGTTTTTCCCTCTTGTGTCTGGGCAGAGAGTTGTTTTAGTCCGTCGTAGCTTAAGTCCTATGGTTTCCTGTGTTATGTTTTTCCTGAAGGGCCTTGAAAACCAACTCAACCCTTTTTTGACAGAATTTTAAACAAACAATCTCCTCGCAGTTTATTCCATGTGAGGAAAAAAAGTCATTTGGCAAATCAGGACTGGTTTATTGTTTTAACTATTTGGCTTTTTTTCCCCCAATGGTTTTCCTTTATTTTCACAGAGAGATAACTGTATGAATTATGCTCCAGTATTTTGTGGCTTATCGCCTTTTTTGTCCTTCAGTGCTGGATTTAAGACTATATCCTGACCCTCAGTCCATTGCATGAGTCAGATTTCAGACAGTTCCTTCACACATTCCTTCAGATTATTTGTCATGCCAACCTCGCATAAAACTCATTCATCACAAGATCATTTTGTTCAGCAACACGTACCTGTCAAAGGAAGAGTTTATGCATCCAGGAATAGATTATGAGCGAAAACAAGTCACAATCTAGGGCACAGACAGGGCTTGTGTAAGGAAAGGCTCCGATTCAAACCCATGATTCAGTAATGCATCACAAAAAGCCCTAAATGTTAAAGGATGAGTTCAAAATGAGCATTTCCTGATGATTTCCTCTCCCCACCTCATCCCAGATGTTCATGTCTTTCTTTCTTCAGTTTTCGTATGATGTCATCACGTCTGAAAGGTCACATGACGCAGGTGGAAGTGTTAAACGAACGTGCAGAGACTAAATCAAACGGCCTCAAACACAAATAAAGGGGAAACAACGATGACGGACGATTGTAAAGTTGGAGGAGAACATGAGATGGAGTTTTTCGGCACTTCCACCTGCGTCATGTGACCTTTCAGACGTGATGACATCATACGAACAACACTGAAGTCCAGTGTCTGAGGTTAAAGTGTATAAATGTGTGTGTGTGTGTTGTAAATGTGGCGATGGTTTGTCTAGATCAGACTCTATTCCTCGTCTGTGATTGGTCAGAGCCTCTGAAGCTCTTCCTCTGAAACTGCAGTGATTTGGACCTTCAGCCGTTGGTTCCCATTGAAGTCCATTATGAGCAGAACAATCCTGGAGTGTTTTCCTCTAAAGACGACTGAAGAGAGAAAGACATGAACATCTGGGAGGAGATGGGGAGAGGAATCATCAGGAGATTGGAGTGAACTCATCCTTTAAGAGCTGCTTTACTAAAGATGACCCTCTTGTGTTGTATGCTCAGAATATTCTATTAAAATGAAACCTTCTATCCTTACTTTCTAAAGCAAGATTTTTCATGCTCACTCTGTTGACCAAAGGTCACTTTGGTTTCCGGCACGCAGAAAAACGTCCAGCCACGATTGTAATCGGAGTCTCAGCGGTCACTTCCTTTTGTCTCCCCTGTCCAAACACGATCTCCTCCCGAGGAATAACAAAGCAAATTCTGCACTTTGTTGTGACATTCCTCCTGCCTTTGTGTTGGGTAATTGGCCAGAATGCTAGTTAGCAGAGCTCCAAACTCTAGAGAAATGCAGAGATAATGTAAAGTCCATTGTTCAGTCTTATCAGAAGATGCACTCACGCTTTCTATAGTCCGCATGAGCACGTCTGCTGTACTTCATTATTTTAAACTCGAAACAGCTGATAATGGCATTCCAAGAGATAATTAATGACCACTCACAGCTGATGGTGTGTAAGTTAATGCATTGTTTGTTGGTTGATCATGGGCTGTATTGATTATACTAGCACTCTTTGTCATTTCTGTTCATTGAAGGAAGGAAAGGAAGGAAATCTGTTTATTAAAGTAAAAAGGTATAGCCGCTTAAGGAATGTCTTGAATGGCTGCTCTCTCCTTAAGCCTCTTGAATGAAGCCCGTCCCACCGGAGAAGCCTCAGCAGTGTGTGTGTGTGTGTGTGTGTGTGTGTGTGTGTGTGTGTGTGCTATCTTTAGATCTGAGGCATGGGCCAGGGCTCCCCCTCTATCTCTAGCCCACCCTCTTCAAGTCCTACTTCACAAAACCCCTTTGTCTTCTTTTCTTCACATGGGGGAAGGGTTATCCAGTAACTGGATTAGTCTTTTTGTTTGGTTATTCCTACTTGTCTGTTCATACACCCCCCACCTTTCAGTCTGCTTGTTTTTTCCCCTCCATCCCCTCATTTTCCCTCTTTCTTCTCTTCCTGGCTTTCTTTTTCAAACTGAAAATTCTTAATTAGAACTCACTCTCAACTTCATTGGCCCGTCTTGGAGAAGTCTTCATCTGGATGAGATGATAAACACCAAATTTACACTCTAAAAGCTTAACCACTGCCTGTGTTTGTAGTCCATTCATCACTGTTTACTTTGAAGTTTGGAGTTAACATTCCTGCCGTTGAGAGTAAATTGAAGGGCCGGGAGCGGCTCAAAGGGGGGCGAAGTGCTCCGTCTCCGCACATTAGAGCACCGTTTCTTCAGCGTCAGTGGATGTCACCAGGGCGTTGTGTTCATCTCTCTCCATTGTGTCCATCTCTCTCCGTTGTGTCCATCTCTCTCCGTTGTGTCCATCTCTCTCCGTTGTGTCCATCTCTCTTCGTTGTGTTCATCTCTCTCCGCTGTGTCCATCTCTCTCCGTTGTGTCCATCTCTCTCCGTTGTGTTCATCTCTCTCCGTTGTGTTCATCTCTCTCCGTTGTGTCCATCTCTCTCCGTTGTGTCCATCTCTCTCTGCTGTGTCCATCTCTCTCCGTTGTGTTCATCTCTCTCCGCTGTGTCCGTCTCTCTCCGCTGTGTCCATCTCTCTCCGTTGTGTCCGTCTCTCGCCGTTGTGTCCATCTCTCTCCGTTGTGTCCATCTCTCTCCGTTGTGTCCATCTCTCTCCGCTGTGTCCATCTCTCTCCGTTGTGTCCATCTCTCTCCGTTGTGTTCATCTCTCTCCGCTGTGTTCATCTCTCTCCGCTGTGTTCATCTCTCTCCGTTGTGTTCATCTCTCTCCGCTGTGTCCATCTCTCTCCGCTGTGTCCATCTCTCTCCGTTGTGTCCATCTCTCTCCGCTGTGTCCATCTCTCTCTGTTGTGTCCGTCTCTCTCCGCTGTGTCCGTCTCTCTCTGTTGTGTCCATCTCTCTCCGCTGTGTCCATCTCTCTCCGCTGTGTCCATCTCTCTCCGTTGTGTCCATCTCTCTCCGCTGTGTTCATCTCTCTCCGCTGTGTCCATCTCTCTCCGCTGTGTCCATCTCTCTCCGCTGTGTCCATCTCTCTCCGCTGTGTCCATCTCTCTCCGTTGTGTCCATCTCTCTCCGCTGTGTTCATCTCTCTCCGCTGTGTTCATCTCTCTCCGCTGTGTCCATCTCTCTCCGCTGTGTCCATCTCTCTCCGCTGTGTTCATCTCTCTCCGCTGTGTCCATCTCTCTCCGCTGTGTTCATCTCTCTCCGCTGTGTTCATCTCTCTCCGCTGTGTCCATCTCTCTCCGCTGTGTCCATCTCTCTCCGCTGTGTTCATCTCTCTCCGCTGTGTCCATCTCTCTCCGCTGTGTTCATCTCTCTCTGTTGTGTCCGTCTCTCTCCGCTGTGTCCGTCTCTCTCCGCTGTGTCCATCTCTCTCCGCTGTGTTCATCTCTCTCCGCTGTGTCCATCTCTCTCCGCTGTGTCCATCTCTCTCCGCTGTGTCCATCTCTCTCCGCTGTGTCCATCTCTCTCTGTTGTGTCCATCTCTCTCCGCTGTGTCCATCTCTCTCCGCTGTGTCCATCTCTCTCCGTTGTGTCCATCTCTCTCCGCTGTGTTCATCTCTCTCCGCTGTGTCCATCTCTCTCCGCTGTGTCCATCTCTCTCCGCTGTGTTCATCTCTCTCCGCTGTGTCCATCTCTCTCCGCTGTGTCCATCTCTCTCCGCTGTGTTCATCTCTCTCCGCTGTGTCCATCTCTCTCCGCTGTGTCCATCTCTCTCCGCTGTGTCCATCTCTCTCCGTTGTGTCCATCTCTCTCCGCTGTGTTCATCTCTCTCCGCTGTGTCCATCTCTCTCCGCTGTGTCCATCTCTCTCCGTTGTGTTCATCTCTCTCCGCTGTGTCCGTCTCTCTCCGCTGTGTTCGTCTCTCTCCGCTGTGTCCATTTCTCTCCGCTGTGTTCATCTCTCTCCGCTGTGTTCATCTCTCTCCGCTGTGTTCATCTCTCTCCGCTGTGTTCATCTCTCTCCGCTGTGTTCATCTCTCTCCGTTGTGTCCGTCTCTCTCCGCTGTGTCCGTCTCTCTCCGCTGTGTCCATCTCTCTCCGCTGTGTTCATCTCTCTCCGCTGTGTTCATCTCTCTCCGCTGTGTTCATCTCTCTCCGCTGTGTTCATCTCTCTCCGCTGTGTTCATCTCTCTCCGCTGTGTTCATCTCTCTCCGCTGTGTTCATCTCTCTCCGCTGTGTTCATCTCTCTCCGCTGTGTTCATCTCTCTCCGTTGTGTCCGTCTCTCTCCGCTGTGTCCATCTCTCTCCGCTGTGTTCATCTCTCTCTGCTGTGTCCATCTCTCTCCGTTGTGTTCGTCTCTCTCCGTTGTGTTCGTCTCTCTCCGCTGTGTTCATCTCTCTCTGCTGTGTCCATCTCTCTCCGTTGTGTCCATCTCTCTCCGCTGTGTTCATCTCTCTCCGCTGTGTCCATCTCTCTCCGTTGTGTCCGTCTCTCTCCGCTGTGTCCATCTCTCTCCGCTGTGTTCATCTCTCTCCGCTGTGTCCATCTCTCTCCGCTGTGTTCATCTCTCTCCGCTGTGTCCGTCTCTCTCCGTTGTGTCCGTCTCTCTCCGCTGTGTCCGTCTCTGGCCGGCGTGTCCATCTCACAAATACAGCTTCATGGTCAGTAAAAAAGGTCTTAAATCACTGACTAGTGGCAAAAAAAGTTAATGTTGGAGGTTTGATTAGATTTGCTTTCATTGTAATGTGATTTACAGGTGTTCCCAAACATTCAGTGACTCTCCATCAATTATTAGTTTCTGTTGTGAAATCAACTACACTTCCCAGTTATGCATGACCTCCTACCGTTACGGATGAGTCCACTCTGGAATGTCACTGACCATAATGTGACCCGTGAGATTTGATTTAGTCGTTGCCTTTGTATCTACGTGCCGAAACACGCCGTTCTTCAGGAGATGGTGCCCTGAGGACACACTTGTACCCCTACGCCCATACTCCCTTCCTCACTGGCCCATTATTGACTCCTGACCCCTTTAACTCCAACACCCTCCTCATTTCACCAGTGAGATCACAGAGCAGTGCTGGCATTATTGCCGGTGTTTAATTGCTTTTGCAGAAAAGCCCTGCTTCTGTAGTAAGAGGACATTAATCCAAGGCCAAATGTTCCATGTGCTGCTGTTGATATCAGCGATCACTCGTCATGTGGAGATGAAGTCCAGCTCTCTGTAGTCCGCCTTTCTCATGATTACATGCATCAGGTCAAGATGGATTTAACGGCGTTGACCTCATAAAACACTGAGTTACTGCAGAAACGAATCTTTTCATCAGAATATGGTTTCATATCTATAGTGTAGTGTAATTACACTGTTAATACGGTAATAACATTGCTCTCTCTTTTTTAGATACGCCAGTAAATCTGCCAACATTTAGCCATGTGATTATATTGACATTGAAATCCATATTTTCCTTCTTTTTTTACCATGCATTTCAGAATGTCTTGGAATCTGTTCATTTGAAAAAATTCTAGTTTGCAGGTTTAAATTAAGGGTGCGTTCACACTTGGCATGTTTGGTTGGGTTAAAACGAGCCCTAGCCGATTGCTCTGTTAGTGTGGTTCATCTGAACGTGTGTGAAAGCGGAACGAGACGGGTCTCATTCGCCTCCACACGAACTCTGGTGCGGTTCGACTGATATATGATCGCATCACGGACCGAAGACATGAAAACAGAGCAAAAACAGGAAGATGAGACCCTATAAAGGACAGAATGCTCACACATATCAGTAGTCGCGATGTTGGCCATCACAGTTCAGTACAGGCGTCAGAACCACGTCTCCTCGCAGCAGATCGTGTGTGTGTGTGTGTGTGTGTGTGTGTGTGTGTGTGTGTGTGTGTGTGGGGGGACTGGTAATCCCTACGTTATGGGGACAAAATGTACCCACAAAGATGGCAATATCCGAAATCCTCATCCTTGTGGGGACGTTTTTTGGTCCCCATGAGGAAAACATCTTATAAATCAGACTAAGTGATGTTTTTTGAAAATGTAAAAATGCAGAATGTCTCCTGTGATGGGTAGGTTTAGGGGCAGGGGCAGTGTGTGTGTGTGTGTGTGTGTGTGTGTGTGTGTGTGTGTGTGTGTGTGATGGGTAGGTTTAGGGGCAGGGGCAGTGTAAGGGGATAGAATATACGGTATGTACGGTATAAAAACCATTACGCCTATGGAAAGTCCCCATAAAACATGAAAACCCAACGTGTGTGTGTGTGTGTGTGTGTGTGTGTGTGAGTGAGTGAGTGAGAGGGATTCCTGCAGCTGGTTTGACTCCTTAAGCTCTTCAGGAGTTCTCAGCTGGTCAAACACCATCATATGCCCTTCACACACGAGCACATTTATCCCCGCACACAACACTGGTTTAGATGTTCGGTGAGTTCGGTCTCAAATGGGCAATTTGTCATAAAAGCCGACCAATCAGGTTGTGAACGCATCCCTATGCCTTTAGGTTCTGTGATAAAAATGCCAATCGTAACGCTAATCGGACCAGGACTACTTTGTTTTTAAGGTCCACCAAACGAACCGAACTACAAGTGTGAACACACCCTACATTTCTTTAAAAAAGAGAAGTCAAGTAAAGTGTTTTCATGTGTTGGAGTGGGCAGCAGCTGGCCTTCGGTCAGTATCTCGTCCTCAGATTAGCACAGACGCTGGTGTTCAGGATCAGATGAGAGAGTCAGAGGCTAGTAATGAACATCCAGGCTCTGCTGAAGCTCTTCTGTCCGTCAGATGTCATGCGATAACTCTGTTCAGTTTGGAAGGGTTTTCCTCATTGTCCATTGAAAATATGAAGAGCAAGAACAATATATCACAGTGTTGACTGTTTCCAAATGCCACGAGGCCGTATGTTTCTGCTGGCGGCCATACAGGAATCTCTTGAGAGAGATGTCATTTACAATTCAGGACAAGAATGTGTCTGTCTGCTGAAGCCCATTGAGCAGAACTGTTATTACTGCTCATGTGTGTTGTGGCTGGGGTTCAGTACCGAACTCAGTCCGATTCACATCGAGTCAATCGGGGCCAGATATTGTTTCCTGAGAGCACATCTGCTGATATAGACGAGTGTGTGTGATTATGACTCATGAGTAGGAGCATTCTTATCACTATCTGCCTGTGTGTCAGCCGTCTTCTCTCCCTTTCCTGTGCATTCCTGCAGCTTGTTTTAGCCGTAGCAGCTGTCCTGTAGCAGTCTGCGTTCAGGTCGTTTTCAGGGTCAAATTTAGCCCTGGCAGACGGGTCTAATCTGACTTCCATTCTGTTTTTGCCCTGAGAGTTTACTAGCATAGCATGTGCTTGACGCTTTGCCTGGCACCAAGCAGCAATGTGAAGTTTGTGCTCATTAGCATGCCTAGCATACGCTCCTGAGCCTCCACACGGCCAGAGGCGGTTTGAGGAGGAGACCCGCACTCAGACAAGATCAAACTTCATCTCAAAGATGTGTTATTTCCACATACAAATGTGAAATGCAGCAACACTGAAGCTGAACTTTTAATGTATTGACATTTAAAGGGTAGGCAATTTCAGAGAGGATAGAAGTAGCAAGCTAGCTTTTTAAAGCATGAGATCCCGTCTTCCCTTCAGAGTGCCTCATGTCTCAAATCATAGAACATTACAATAATCATGACCATCTCTGACTCACCAGAACCTCATGGTCTGCCATCTTGTAATTACGGTTGGTGTGAACTAGGCTTGCTACGATAGTCGGTGTTGCCGGTGTTACCGGTGTCCAGACTCAACACCGGTTACATCACTTGCCCACCGTGGCACCGCCCACCGTCTTTTTGATTTTTTTATAGTAATAAAATAATTTAGTTCAGTTAGAGAACAGACAATACGAATAAAAACTGAACGTATCTGCTTAGTAAAGCAGGATCCGACCGTGAGTCTCGGCAGCGGCAGGAGTCATTCATCAGATTTAAGAGTGAGGAGCTGACTGAGATGATCGTGGAAGATTTGGTTTCAAAGCGAAACGTAAAAGCGCCTATTTAAGGGAGTTTGTCATTTGTTTTGTTGTTGTGTTTTTCATTAAAAATAATAGACTAATGAACCCATAATTCAAGCAACCCGCAGCCGAATTGGCGCTTATTCAAAACCGAAAGTTAAATGTGCACGGCCGCACAGAGCGCGCATTGTTTACTTTCGCCTGGCTCCGCTCCGCTACGCTGATTGCGCGCATTTATTTTTGCCGCGCGCACCCTCGCGCTCATGCGGGCGCGTCGAGTATAAACGAGGCTTTACGGACAAACTGTTATTCATTCATGGCGTGCATCTCAATCATAGACTGATCAATGCTTGATCGGTGCCCTGACTACTGAACTAGGGAACTGATTGAGACGCACCCATGGCCTCACAGAGCGCGCATTTACAGACGAGCTTCATTCACGGTGTGTGAATATGCAACACTGGCGCGTTTTCAGTTCAGAGCGGTCGTGTGCATGTTACTTTCGGTTAGATAGAATTAGTGATTTAAAAGCCTCCGCCGGTGATACCGGTATTACCGGTGTTGTCACACATCAATTAACCGGTGGGAAAATTTCCTCACCGTCACATCCCTAGTGTGAACGCAGCATAAGCTCAGTGTTTTGGTCCAGGAGGAGCTGTAAAAGGTGACTGCTGTCTATAACTCCACATCGACATGATGATGTCCGCGCGAACAGGCTGCGTGGAGGAATGGAAATACAGACCAGTAGAATGCAATGATTGGACATTTGTTTTGGTCCTGAGACTTCCACAATTTTTTGTAGTATTTTGACCACTTCTATTATTGATTGTTATCAGGATGTGAAGAGTTCAACTAGTATAACACAAGTGTTTGTGTGGATGGCAAACACATCCAGGTAAACAAGGACACCTGAACTAGGGGTGGGCGATTATTTTTGTTATTTTAATTTATCTTTGTTATCAAAAATAAGAACTAAAAACAGAAGTCGTCACATGAATTAAATCTACACTGATAAATAATAAAGCTACAAAGGTTATGTGAGTGATTTCCTCTTTTTCTTTTGTTGTTTGACAGACAGCGGCAGGTTTTACTGTATTGGCAGGCTCTAATTTTTACTCTTTTTAACATCAAGCAAGTCACATGAGTATCAGTCGTGTGCTCAGTCTATTCTCTGCGATATGCGTCGACCTAAAACATACACTTTTCACAATGTTGAAGTAGCCTATTAAAATCATTCAGATATTGCGTGCCCTTGCGATATATACATATCGCGATATGTACATTTACAATATGTCGATATATTGTGCAGCCCTAATCTATATATCTTTATTTATGTTTTTATTTTTTGTCGTAAAGCCAAATTGGCTTCTTGGATCTTCTTGGTGTGACACACTCAGGGATGTTTGCCTTTACAATGATCCTCCAGTACAGCTTTGAGCGGTTCACATCGACAGTTTTAGTTAAATTAGTTGACATCATTGCAAAACATTAACCATTTAAATTGCGCATTAAACCGTTGGTCTACCAGCATCTTGTGCGTCTCAGTGGTATAAAAGGAAACAGGCTTGGGTACAGTACTGTAATGTGGTTGGTTCAAATGTGAAACCTTTGTTGAGTCGTGTCTAACACATGCTGGTTCAGACTAAACATCACGTTTATCCTCCCAACCAAATCTGTGATGAGAATCTTCAATCCTGCAGCCAACAGCTGTGCTGAGAGCGGCCAATGGCTGACTCTGGGGAATTATAAATTAGAGAGATAGAAAGATGTCTCCTTCCTCTTATCACTCTCAGAAAGGACCCTTTGAAAAGAGCAGTTATCCCCTTTGGATCTGCGCTGTATCTCTTTTGCTCTTGTAATGGCTGTTATCAGCGCTCCTGCTGCTGTCTCTGCTTCAGGAAGGATTGGAAACGAACTCAGTGTTGGTGGAGATAGTCCTGCTGTTTTAAATATCACACCCCAGAGAGTCCGCTTGGAGATATTACAGTCTCTCCATGTTGATCGTCTGACATCTTATTGCCTAACCTTTTAAGTGTCAATCCCATTTTTGGACCCAAAATGACATTTACACTTTCCAATGAGATTATGATTCTTGAATTCTTTGGAGCACAGACTTAAGTTTGGTCTCTTTTTATAGGATTATATCATGTTCATTCCCAACCTGCACTATATCACCAAAAGTGTCCTGAGAGCAGCCCATTCTCTCACTAATGTGTGTAGAAGCGAACACACACACACACACACACACACTCCTGAGAGCGGCCCATCCTTCTCTAATGTGTGTAGAAGCGTCTGCAGGCCTAGAGCTGGAGTTCCACACCTGTGGCCATGAAGGGGTTGAACACCTGTACTCAATACTTCTGGCTATATAGTGTATGCCTATATGTTTCATTGTTTTGTTTTTTGCAAATACATTGGTACGAGCCAATGATGGTGTCATTTTGTACGAAATTTGGAACATGATGAGGGTGAGATGATGATGATGATGATGATGATGATGATGAGGGTGAGATGATGATGATGGTGTTTTCCTTTTTAGTTGAATTATCCCTATACTTACATCCAAATCGCCTTGAGTTATTTCAAAGCAATAAACCCTTTTCACATTTCTGGGTTTCTCAGAGCGGAAGTCGTTATAGTTGGGTTAAATATTATAGCTGTGAATGAGAGAATACTTTAAATATTTTTTTTGTGTGCCCATTTGCTCACATAGCATAAGAAAAACGCCACAGTAGTGATTTCACAACTTTCAAAAAGAGGGAAAAATAGAGTGAGATTGATAACGGCAGTGAAAAGAGAGAAAGATGTTCATTTTTACCATCACTCTCATAGACGCTATTACTAAACACCCTCACAGCTGCGGTAACTTTTTTTATTGTAATTTGATGCAAAAGTAATAAAATACAAAGTATTAGTGTTATAAATGTACATATATATTTTTAAAAATTATAATACAAAAAACTTTGCTGGATTTACGATATTGAAGAGCGTTAAAACGCGTCATCACAGTCTGTGAAAAGGGTCTATAGCACCGTTTTTTTGCACATTACCATAATCAGAAAAAATTCATCTGTTTATAATCTCATTCCTCCTCGTCCCCGTAAACCCTGACCTGATAACCTCAATCCCAGCTTTAGCCGGACCCTGGGCTGTGGGAATGAGAGGTTTCTGCCCTAGAGAAGCTCCTGACCTCCGCAGGCACCGCTGGAGGAAGTGCTCTGGACGGTGTGTGTGTGTGTGTGTGTGTGTGTGTGTGTGTGTGTGTGTGTGTGTGTGTGTGTGTGTGTGTGTCTTCCTCTTTGTCTGATTTGTGTTGCACAGGAAATTATTAAATGCCTCAGGGAGACCTTTCTCCTAATTATAGCCACAGACTGTGTGTTTATGTGTGTGTGAATGTGACGAGATGGAAAGAGAGGCATGTAGACGCTTGCAGTGTAACTTTACTCTGTTGTGTGTGAGGAATGATCCTCATGTTCTAGATGTAAAGGAGGCAGGGAAAAGTTGAAGAAGCCATAAACTGATAATTATGGAGAATGTCTCCGACCCACACACACACACACACACACACACACACAGGAGACTGAAACTCTACACTCGACTCTTGCGAGTGTCATCCGTGAAGTCGCAGCTGCTCTCCATGAGCTCCACACACACATTCGACACGCATGACCTTGAGCTGTAATGTGTGCAGGTAACGCAAACAGGATGTTTGTCCGCTGAATACCTGTTTATCGCCCTTTTGGCATATTTTCTGCATGTTTAACTAGTGATGGACACTCCATGACAGCTATGATCAATCTCTTTTCCTACAACGTTCAGTAATTACACATGGAACCGCTTCATTTGCATTTTATTTTGTTATTTGTTACATTTTTGGTATTTCTAGTCAATCCAACTTTTTTAGCTATGCTCTTTTTTTTTTTAAAGTAGTCTGGTATTAGTCTGGAGTATCTCTAGAGTAGTGTTGATCATATTTATAAAAGACAGAAACACTGAACCGATTCTTTCTGAACACAGTCGAGCTCGAGGAGACACACACACACACACACACACACACACACACACACACACACACACACACACACACACACACACACACACACACACACACACACGGCTCCTGTAACCCGAACAAAGCTTGTTGGACTTGCTCTTGGTGTGTGTGTGTGTGTGTGTGTGTGTGTGTGTGTGTGCTCATCCGGGAGAAGTGCCCATATAAGGAGTTCCCCCCCTTTATGATGTCACACTCAGTAAACACTTTCTGAAGCGTGTGTGAATCCTGATGGAGTGTGTGTGTCACAGAAATACTCCGTCTCACTCGTGTTCTGAAATGTTGTCCGTGTTTATCATGAGGATCAGCTCTAACAGAGAGAATACAGCAGAACGCAGGAAACGCCGTCTCTACACTCATGAGGAACGGTTGTTTAGTGACTGCTCTAAATATTTCAGGGTTTCAGAGTTGGCTGATGGACCCGATGATGTTGTAACCCTGAGAAGTCGGAAGTTTAAATAAAGGATGTAGTAAATAATATGAGGGGTTGTGATTTCTTTGACCCCAGTGCTTCAGTGAGTGTTTCTGCAGCTGCTGCAGGTCCTGCAGTTTCACCGCCGCCTCTCCAGCATGATCATGAGTGGGTTAGAACGGCCTCTTCCCAAGCTCAGCTCGTCTCCAGCATGATCATGAGCGGTTAGAACAGCCTCTTCTCAAGCTCAGCTCGTCTCCAGCATGATCATGAGCGGTTAGAACGGCCTCTTCTCAAGTTCAGCTCGTCTCCAGCATGATCATGAGCGGGTTAGAACGGCCTCTTCCCAAGCTCAGCTCTTCTCCAGCATGATCATGAGCGGGTTAGAACGGCCTCTTCCCAAGCTCAGCTCTTCTCCAGCATGATCATGAGTGGGTTAGAACGGCCTCTTCCCAAGCTCAGCTCGTCTCCAGCATGATCATGAGCGGTTAGAACAGCCTCTTCTCAAGCTCAGCTCGTCTCCAGCATGATCATGAGCGGTTAGAACGGCCTCTTCTCAAGTTCAGCTCGTCTCCAGCATGATCATGAGCGGGTTAGAACGGCCTCTTCCCAAGCTCAGCTCTTCTCCAGCATGATCATGAGCGGGTTAGAACGGCCTCTTCCCAAGCTCAGCTC
Source organism: Gobio gobio (assembly GCF_949357685.1). NCBI lineage: Eukaryota > Metazoa > Chordata > Actinopteri > Cypriniformes > Gobionidae > Gobio > Gobio gobio. The sequence continues at coordinate 1,958,762 of NC_137102.1, read as the reverse complement.
GTCTCCAGCATGATCATGAGCGGGTTAGAACAGCCTCTTCCCAAGCTCAGCTCGTCTCCAGCATGATCATGAGCGGGTTAGAACGGCCTCTTCTCAAGTTCAGCTCGTCTCCAGCATGATCATGAGCGGGTTAGAACGGCCTCTTCCAAAGCTCAGCTCGTCTCCAGCATGATCATGAGCGGGTTAGAACGGCCTCTTCCCAAGCTCAGCTCGTCTCCAGCATGTTCATGAGCGGGTTAGAACGGCCTCTTCTCAAGCTCAGCTCGTCTCCAGCATGATCATGAGCGGGTTAGAACGGCCTCTTCCCAAGCTCAGCTCGTCTCCAGCATGATCATGAGCGGGTTAGAACGGCCTCTTCCCAAGCTCAGCTCGTCTCCAGCATGATCATGAGCGGGTTAGAACGGCCTCTTCCCAGGTTCAGCTCGTCTCCAGCATGATCATGAGCGGGTTAGAACAGCCTCTTCTCAAGTTCAGCTCGTCTCCAGCATGATCATGAGCGGGTTAGAACGGCCTCTTCTCAAGCTCAGCTCGTCTCCAGCATGATCATGAGCGGGTTAGAACAGCCTCTTCTCAAGCTCAGCTCGTCTCCAGCATGATCATGAGCGGGTTAGAACGGCCTCTTCCCAGGTTCAGCTCGTCTCCAGCATGATCATGAGCGGGTTAGAACAGCCTCTTCTCAAGTTCAGCTCGTCTCCAGCATGATCATGAGCGGGTTAGAACAGCCTCTTCTCAAGTTCAGCTCGTCTCCAGCATGATCATGAGCGGGTTAGAACGGCCTCTTCCCAAGCTCAGCTCGTCTCCAGCATGATCATGAGCGGGTTAGAACAGCCTCTTCTCAAGCTCAGCTCGTCTCCAGCATGATCATGAGCGGGTTAGAACAGCCTCTTCCCAAGCTCAGCTCTTCTCCAGCATGATCATGAGCGGGTTAGAACAGCCTCTTCTCAAGTTCAGCTCGTCTCCAGCATGATCATGAGCGGGTTAGAACGGCCTCTTCCCAAGCTCAGCTCGTCTCCAGCATGATCATGAGCGGGTTAGAACGGCCTCTTCCCAAGCTCAGCTCGTCTCCAGCATGATCATGAGCGGTTAGAACGGCCTCTTCCCAAGCTCAGCTCGTCTCCAGCATGATCATGAGCGGGTTAGAACGGCCTCTTCCCAAGCTCAGCTCGTCTCCAGCATGATCATGAGCGGGTTAGAACAGCCTCTTCTCAAGCTCAGCTCGTCTCCAGCATGATCATGAGCGGGTTAGAACGGCCTCTTCCCAGGTTCAGCTCGTCTCCAGCATGATCATGAGCGGGTTAGAACAGCCTCTTCCCAGGTTCAGCTCGTCTCCAGCGGCTCGAGATCTGTGCTGGTCTGGAGTGAGGCGTCGCATGCCTCGAAGGCCTGAGGTAATGAGCTGAGCACAGGCATCCTGTGGAAGAGATCTGTTAATGTAAAGAGTGTTAGTGAGTTTATCATTAACTCTTCTGAGTGCATGTGCAGACCTGAGACGTTTCCTTATTTCACCTTCACACGGCCTTTTCTATTAAAGGAATGTTTAATACCAGTACACCAAACACTAAAATCATGCTTATGTTGTGGCTATACGTTTGAAACCGTGAGTACTTTAACATTTAAGGATTGACTTCATTCACATTCGTTGCTTTTTAAAAAGAAAAAGAGAAGCCAATTACGTTTTTTGGTAATAAATGTTCTGTCAATTGAGCTTAACCTGTATTGAACCTAGAATATTCCTATAAGTTTGGGATGTTGAAATGCTTATTGACGTTTAAAGGTCATGACATGTTTTTTATTATTATTTTGAACACATGACCCTGGAGCTCAACAGCAGTGCTGCGTCTCACGGGTATATCTGTGGCATCGTATGGGTCAAAATTATACATTTTTCTTTTATGCCAAAAATCATGAGGATATTAAGATCATGTTCCATGAAGATATTTGGTCAATGTTCATATCATAAATGTATTATTAGTAGTAATATGCATTGCTAAAGACTTCATTTGGACAACTTTAAAGGAGATTTTCTCAATATTTAGATGTTTTTGCACCCTCAGATGTTCAAATATTGTCCTATCCTAACAAACCATACATCAGTGAGAGATGATTTATTCAGCTGAAGATGAGCTGTACATCTCTCTTATGACTGGGGATGTGCTCCAGGGTCACACATGTTCCTTGAGATTCACTTGTGTTAATACATTTTTTGCACAAAAAAGCAAATATACATGCCAAAAAAGATTATGGCAAATTTGATTTCTCATGTCGCGACTCCTTTAAGTTTTAATATTCTGCGAGTCTGAGCTTTTAATTGCATTTCATGAGCTCAGGTCATGCTCACTTTGAGTATTTTTAACAGCAGACTGAGCAAGACCAGACTAGATGGTGCTTCTTCTCCAGCTGTCTAGAACTCAACACGCTACCTCCATGTGTGGAGCTCCAGCTCAAGAAAATCCCATTGTTATGACTAGCCGACCACAGAGGCGTGTGTGTGTGTGAGCGGTGTGTGTGAGCGGTGTGTGTGAGCGGTGTGTGTGAGCCGTGTGTGTGAGCCGTGTGTGTGAGCCGTGTGTGTGAGCCGTGTGTGTGAGCCGTGTGATGTGGTTGACGGGCGGCTGTGTCAGTGTGTCTGGGCTGTGGTTTCCAGCACATCAGTGTCCTGAAGCTTCCCCTTCAGTCATCACTGCTCTGGGTTTCATGCAGTAATTTTCAAAGAACACCACATCTTTGATTGACTTAATACTCTGCAAAGATTAATGGTTACATTTTAATTAAAGTACTTGTCAGGAAAGTCGACACTTTCGTAAGATGAGTTTTCCTAATCTGATCAGTGTAATAATACAAGATTGAATATATGGGGTGATCAAAGCAATGTAAAGTGTGGATGTAGCACAATATTAGTGATCTGAGCGCACTGAATGAGGACTGAGCTGGAGGAGAACTTCACTGTTTAACACACAGCGGCTCTATACTTCTATAGAATTATATTTACAGAACTGAATCAGCACTGAACTGAACAATGAGACTGTTTTATAAAACTGCTTTACAGCCGAATTAAACTCTCCTCGCATTATTATATAAAGTTGCATGATTGTATAAAGCACTACGGTGACTTGACTATTGTCTTTTGGGGAAATATGGCCTTTTTTGTTAATATTTGGTCATGTCATTAAAATTCAGTTGTGGCAATAGCCAACAATACAGTGTATGGGTCAAAATTATCAATTTTTCTTTTATGCCAAAAATCATGAGGATATTAAGATCATGTTCCATGAAGATATTTGGTCAATGTTCATATCATAAATGTATTATTAGTAGTAATATGCATTGCTAAGGACTTCATTTGGACAACTTTAAAGGAGATTTTCTCAATATTTAGATGTTTTTGCACCCTCAGATTCCAGATGTTCAAATATTGTTCTATCCTAACAAACCATACATCAGTGAGAGATGATTTATTCAGATGAAGATGAGCTGTACATCTCCCTTATGACTGGGGTTGAGCTCCAGGGTCACATGATACGGCTGACAAACTATAGTAAAGTTCTACAGTTTTCACACAGCACTCAATGGGCCCTTTCACACCTTCCTTGTTTGGTCCTGATTTTCGGACTTTGAGTTTGATCCGAATCAAAATGACAGGTGTGAAACCGACAGGTTTGGTTTGTTTCTAGTTTGAAAGCATTTTCTGTATGGTTCGCATCTACAAGAAGTTCCTGTTAATCTGTAAATATGTTATTTTTAAATTTCATTCCGGCTATATTGATTATGAAAAGTGAAAAGATGCGCAGAAGACAGAAGGTCAGAAATGATTTTGACCACTTCATTTAGTTTTGTAGAAAGCCTTTCTTTAAAGTGAATTGTATAAATTGTATCTTAATTGTAATCAATGTTTCATCAGATAATTGCCTGGATTTAATAAATAAGAAGCAAATAGACTATAGCAGACAATAATCGTGACATGGAGGCATCAAACCAAACCAAAACTAATGAATATATAAAATGTGTCAAAACATGAACTTCGTGTGGATCTTGGTGTGGACTGTCAGTGTGAAAACGCCCAAAGAAACTCATTTTAATAGAGGGCAGGATTTTCATCCAATAAATGTTTAGACCCAACTCAAACAAATTCATGCAATGAAATGTAATTGAGTTGGTCCAACATCTTTACTGAAAAACACACAACACTCTCCTAATGCAGAGCATGCTGGGAACTACAGATCCACCGCCCAGTTTATGTCAACAAAAATGATTTATGTAGTTTTAACACAAATGACACTTCAGTTCTAAATATATTCGATCGATTGAACACAATTAAATTAAGTTGTGACACAATTTTAAAATATCGTGTTGATGTAATCAGTGTTGAAAACTCGACAAATTTATTTCTTGTTCACCTGCTTTATTGCATCGTCTTATCTTGGAGTCTTTTTGAATTAAAGTAGTTCATCATAGTATGTCTTTAATGTATTTCCTGACTGTATGCGTGTGAATGATCAGCTCTGTGAAGATGGCCGCCGGCCGCTGGTGTTTGAATCGGGATGGAGGATGTGAGATCTTCTGCAGAACTGCAAATGTTTGTTGTTTGTGCCTTTTGTCTTCTGGGGTGTGCAGGCAGGGTGGGCCTATTGACCCGGCTTTATAGTGTGTGTTTGCCCTGGTTTCCCACATCATCACACACATTTGTAGCTCCGTGTGACCCCTGTGGCCATCGCTCGTGTTGTTTTCCCGTCCTCAGCTCTCCTGTTTGCCTGAACGGTGTGAAGCTTCAGCGGCTGAGAGAACCTCTGACTCTAATCAAATGATGTGTTTGTTTCCAGATGCCTTGATGTGGAGGGAAGTCTTGAGTTGTAGTGATGGACTGATTTGATAGTCTGGCTCTTAGTTAATGCAATTTCCTGCATTCTGCCGTATTCTCTCTGTTAGAGCTGATCCTCATGATAAACACAGACATTTCAGAACACGAGTGTGACGGAGTATTTCTGTGCCACACACACACACACACACACACACCAACAGCGCGTCCATCAACGAGCTTTGTTCGGGTTACAGGAGCCGTCAGCGTGTGTGTGTGTGTGTGTGTGTGTGTGATGACCCTTCCCTCTTCAGAGATGTTTGGTAGTGTTGCCGTGTGGTCAGCAGGTGTTAGTGATCCTGCTCTGTCTGCAGAGCCTCAGGCATTAAACTCCATCATTACTTCCCACCCTCCTCTCTGTTTTCCATCCTCCCGTCTTCCTGCCTCCTCCCTCAGGGTCCCACACTCCCCTCAGAGCTCCACACCGTCACGCTTGACTCTCACTGAAGAGCGAGCAAACAGCAGGTCCTGGATCAGTGAATACAGGGCGGCTGAAGTGGGTCTCCTCAGAATGAATTCATGAGGGTTAAAGGGATAGTTCACCCAGAAATGAAGATTAGCCCATGATTTCCTCTCCCTCAGCTCATCTGAGGTGTGTGTGACATTCTTCTCTCAGACGAAAAAAAATCTGAGTTATATTACAAAAGTCCAGGCTAATCCAAGCATTAGAATTGCAGTAATAGTTGCTCTGTTTTTGAAGTCCATAAAAAGTGCATCTGTGCGTCATATAACTGCTCCAGCGGCTCTGGGGTGTTAATAAAGGCCTTCTGAAGCCAATCAATGCGTTTGTGGAAGAAAAATATCCATATTTCAAACTTTATCAAGTAAACTTTCGGCCTCCGCCTTCTGTGTAAAAGTGTTGAATGTTGAAAGTGAAACTCCAGATGTGTGTGTGTCGTCATGACGAGCGGAGCTGAGCGTTAGTCTTTCCATCCGCAGGGGAACTTTACACACTTTCTCCAGAAACTGAACAGGGAAGGCGGAGGCCGAAAGTTTACTTGATAAAGTTTGAAATATGGATATTTTTCTTCCACAAACGCATTGATTCGCTTCAGAAGGCCTTTATTAACACCCCAGAGCCGCTGGAGCAGTTATATGACACACAGATGCACTTTTTATGGACTTCAAAAACAGAGCAACTATGAATCCAATTCTAAAGCTTGGATTAGCCTGAACTTTTGTAATATAACTCAGATTATATTCGTCTGAGAGAAGAATGTCACACACACCTCAGATGAGCTGAGGGAGAGGAAATCATGGGCTAATCTTCATTTCTGGGTGAACTATCCCTTTAACATGCTGACTCCTCAGGCCTTACACTTGAAGGGGTCATGGGGAAAATATATCTTCATCGTGGAAATGGAAAATACTTTTTATGAAGTTTGTTTTGAAATTTCTCCTTAAAAACCTCTGGAACTAATATGCAGAAACAGCAATCTAACAACTACCATGTGTTAACACTTCTAGCAGTGGAATTTAGATTTCATAAGTTACATTCTTTCTCACACACACACACACACACACACACGCGCACACACGCACACACACAAAGTGACCAATTTTTTGTATTTTTATAAAGCTTAAAGAAACGGAACAGTGAACGAAATTCTAGGTCTAGTTGTGGAATAATAATTTTGGAACTATTTGCAAATAATATTTGCATGACTTTGCGTCAAACATACGGTGATATTCTTCCCGTTAGTGAGTAAATGCACAGATCTGCTGTGAATATGTCAATCCTCAGTGGTCTGGGAAGTGTTTGTAAACCGTGTCGAAGGTTAAAGGCTTTGGTCCGCCCTCATTTTGTTTTTCTTCTTCATTATAATCAAAGATGTTCAGTGATTATATATGAAGAGCAGGGACGTTTGTGTGTGTGTGTGTGTGTCCGTGTGTGTCCGTGTGTGTCCGTGTGTGTCCGTGTGTGTCCGTGTGTGTCCGTGTGTGTCCGTGTGTGTCCGTGTGTGTGTCTGTGTGTGTGTGTGTGTGTGTGTGTGTGTGTGTGTGTGTGTGTGTGTGTGTGCATTATATTTAGTGATTTCATCAGAAAGAATAGAGTCTCCATAACGGCGTTAACCCTTAGATTGACACACTCATCTGTGTGAAGACTGTGCACGAGAACATAAACCCCGCCTACTTTGATTTGATTGGCCATCTCAATCATGTTGACATTGACTAGCGCTGTTAGACCTGAGGCAGACCAGACTACAAATGTAGCTTTTAAATCTTTTTGTCATCCTAACACAGAGCGCTGGGTAATGCAGTGCAGGAGGGCAGGGCAACAATATCAAATACTGGGGGGGAATTTAGCCATTCTGATTATTGACCCCCTCAATGTCTGTGGTGGTTTAGGACCTTTGCAGTCGTGGGTCGTCAAGGCTTTCTTTACTTTTTCAAATCCAACGCTCTCTGATGTCCAGTTAGGGCTCTCTGATGTCCAGTAAGGCTCTCTGATGTCCAGTTAGGGCTCTCTGATGTCCAGTAAGGCTCTCTGATGTCCAGTTAGGGCTCTCTGATGTCCAGTTAGGGCTCTCTGATGTCCAGTAAGGGCTCTCTGATGTCCAGTTAGGGCTCTCTGATGTCCAGTAAGGGCTCTCTGGTGTCCAGTTAGGGCTCTCTGATGTCCAGTAAGGGCTCTCTGGTGTCCAGTTAGGGCTCTCTGATGTCCAGTTAGGGCTCTCTGGTGTCCAGTAAGGGCTCTCTGGTGTCCAGTTAGGGCTCTCTGATGTCCAGTTAGGGCTCTCTGATGTCCAGTAAGGGCTCTCTGGTGTCCAGTTAGGGCTCTCTGATGTCCAGTAAGGGCTCTCTGATGTCCAGTAAGGGCTCTCTGATGTCCAGTTAGGGCTCTCTGATGTCCAGTTAGGGCTCTCTGATGTCCAGTAAGGGCTCTCTGGTGTCCAGTTAGGGCTCTCTGATGTCCAGTTAGGGCTCTCTGATGTCCAGTAAGGGCTCTCTGATGTCCAGTAAGGGCTCTCTGATGTCCAGTAAGGGCTCTCTTATGTCCAGTTAGGGCTCTCTGATGTCCAGTAAGGGCTCTCTTATGTCCAGTAAGGGCTCTCTGATGTCCACTAAGGGCTCTCTTATGTCCAGTAAGGGCTCTCTGATGTCCACTAAGGGCTCTCTTATGTCCAGTAAGGGCTCTCTGATGTCCAGTAAGGCTCTCTGATGTCCAGTAAGGGCTCTCTTATGTCCAGTAAGGCCCTCTGATGTCAAGTAAGGCTCTCTGATGTCCAGTTAGGGCTCTCTGATGTCCAGTAAGGCCCTCTGATGTCCAGTAAGGCCCTCTGATGTCCAGTAAGGGCTCTCTGATGTCCAGTAAGGGCTCTCTGATGTCCAGTAAGGCCCTCTGATGTCCAGTAAGGCCCTCTGATGTCCAGTTAGGCCCTCTGATGTCCAGTTAGGCTCTCTTATGTCCAGTAAGGGCTCTCTGATGTCCAGTAAGGCTCTCTTATGTCCAGTAAGGGCTCTCTGATGTCCAGTAAGGCTCTCTGATGTCCAGTAAGGGCTCTCTTATGTCCAGTAAGGCCCTCTGATGTCCAGTAAGGCCCTCTGATGTCCAGTTAGGGCTCTCTGATGTCCAGTAAGGCCCTCTGATGTCCAGTTAGGGCTCTCTGATGTCCACTAAGGGCTCTCTTATGTCCAGTAAGGGCTCTCTGATGTCCACTAAGGGCTCTCTTATGTCCAGTTAGGGCTCTCTGATGTCCACTAAGGGCTCTCTTATGTCCAGTAAGGGCTCTCTGATGTCCACTAAGGGCTCTCTTATGTCCAGTAAGGGCTCTCTTATGTCCAGTAAGGGCTCTCTGATGTCCAGTAAGGCTCTCTGATGTCCAGTAAGGGCTCTCTTATGTCCAGTAAGGCCCTCTGATGTCAAGTAAGGCTCTCTGATGTCCAGTTAGGGCTCTCTGATGTCCAGTAAGGCCCTCTGATGTCCAGTAAGGCCCTCTGATGTCCAGTAAGGGCTCTCTGATGTCCAGTAAGGCCCTCTGATGTCCAGTAAGGCCCTCTGATGTCCAGTTAGGGCTCTCTGATGTCCAGTAAGGCCCTCTGATGTCCAGTTAGGGCTCTCTGATGTCCAGTAAGGGCTCTCTGGTGTCCAGTAAGGCCCTCTGATGTCCAGTAAGGCCCTCTGATGTCCAGTAAGGGCCCTCTGATGTCCAGTAAGGGCTCTCTGATGTCCAGTAAGGCCCTCTGATGTCCAGTTAGGGCTCTCTGATGTCCACTAAGGGCTCTCTTATGTCCAGTAAGGGCTCTCTGATGTCCACTAAGGGCTCTCTTATGTCCAGTTAGGGCTCTCTGATGTCCACTAAGGGCTCTCTTATGTCCAGTAAGGGCTCTCTGATGTCCACTAAGGGCTCTCTTATGTCCAGTAAGGGCTCTCTGATGTCCACTAAGGGCTCTCTTATGTCCAGTAAGGGCTCTCTGATGTCCAGTAAGGCTCTCTGATGTCCAGTAAGGCCCTCTGATGTCAAGTAAGGCTCTCTGATGTCCAGTTAGGGCTCTCTGATGTCCAGTAAGGCCCTCTGATGTCCAGTAAGGCCCTCTGATGTCCAGTAAGGGCTCTCTGATGTCCAGTAAGGCCCTCTGATGTCCAGTAAGGCCCTCTGATGTCCAGTTAGGGCTCTCTGATGTCCAGTAAGGCCCTCTGATGTCCAGTTAGGGCTCTCTGATGTCCAGTAAGGGCTCTCTGGTGTCCAGTAAGGCCCTCTGATGTCCAGTAAGGCCCTCTGATGTCCAGTAAGGGCCCTCTGATGTCCACTAAGGGCCCTCTGGTGTCCAGTAAGGCCCTCTGATGTCCAGTAAGGCCCTCTGATGTCCAGTAAGGCCCTCTGATGTCCAGTAAGGCTCTCTGATGTCCAGTAAGGCTCTCTGATGTCCAGTAAGGGCTCTCTTATGTCCAGTAAGGCCCTCTGATGTCAAGTAAGGCTCTCTGATGTCCAGTTAGGGCTCTCTGGTGTCCAGTAAGGCCCTCTGATGTCCAGTAAGGCCCTCTGATGTCCAGTAAGGCCCTCTGATGTCCATTAAGGCCCTCTGATGTCCAGTAAGGCCCTCTGATGTCCAGTAAGGCCCTCTGATGTCAAGTAAGGCTCTCTGATGTCCAGTAAGGCCCTCTGATGTCCAGTAAGGCCCTCTGATGTCCAGTAAGGCCCTCTGATGTCCAGTTAGGGCTCTCTGATGTCCAGTAAGGCCCTCTGATGTCCAGTAAGGGCTCTCTGATGTCCAGTAAGGGCTCTCTGATGTCCAGTAAGGCCCTCTGATGTCCAGTAAGGCCCTCTGATGTCCAGTAAGGCCCTCTGATGTCCAGTAAGGCCCTCTGATGTCCAGTAAGGCCCTCTGATGTCCAGTAAGGCCCTCTGATGTCCAGTTAGGGCTCTCTGATGTCCAGTTAGGGCTCTCTGATGTCCAGTTAGGGCTCTCTGATGTCCAGTAAGGCCCTCTGATGTCCAGTAAGGCCCTCTGATGTCCAGTAAGGCCCTCTGATGTCCAGTTAGGGCTCTCTGATGTCCAGTTAGGGCCCTCTGATGTCCAGTAAGGCCCTCTGATGTCCAGTAAGGCCCTCTGATGTCAAGTAAGGCTCTCTGATGTCCAGTAAGGCCCTCTGATGTCCAGTAAGGCCCTCTGATGTCCAGTAAGGCCCTCTGATGTCCAGTTAGGGCTCTCTGATGTCCAGTAAGGCCCTCTGATGTCCAGTAAGGCCCTCTGATGTCCAGTAAGGCCCTCTGATGTCCAGTAAGGCCCTCTGATGTCCAGTTAGGGCCCTCTGATGTCCAGTAAGGCCCTCTGATGTCCAGTAAGGCCCTCTGATGTCAAGTAAGGCTCTCTGATGTCCAGTAAGGCCCTCTGATGTCCAGTAAGGCCCTCTGATGTCCAGTAAGGCCCTCTGATGTCCAGTTAGGGCTCTCTGATGTCCAGTAAGGCCCTCTGATGTCCAGTAAGGGCTCTCTGATGTCCAGTAAGGGCTCTCTGATGTCCAGTAAGGCCCTCTGATGTCCAGTAAGGCCCTCTGATGTCCAGTAAGGCCCTCTGATGTCCAGTAAGGCCCTCTGATGTCCAGTAAGGCCCTCTGATGTCCAGTAAGGCCCTCTGATGTCCAGTAAGGCCCTCTGATGTCCAGTAAGGCCCTCTGATGTCCAGTTAGGGCTCTCTGATGTCCAGTAAGGCCCTCTGATGTCCAGTTAGGGCTCTCTGCTCGTCTCTATTCGACCGCATTCCTCAGATTCCTCTATTGTAATGCAACACATGCCCTCCTCCTTCACTCCACCTACCCGCTGGACATTCATCAGTGTGAAATGGGCAGTTCCGGTACTGAGTGTAGATCGGTTTCAATGTTGCTTGGGTGACCGGTTAAATTGAGCTTGACTGTTGCTGGGAAGCCATGACTCGTGTGCAACGCTCTTTCTCAACGCTCTTGGAAGTTATTCAGAAGTTAATTATAAGATTGAGCAATAAAAGTTAGATCAACAAGTGTTCAGTTCTCAAAACAAAACCGATATTTAACAAGATTAGACTAAAGGTCCCTCTGGAGGTCAGATAATCAGAACTAAACGGTCAGTGTATCTCCTTTGCCAGGAAATGAGGCTTGAAAAGCTGTAAATAAAAAAACACAGAACGTTTGTTTCCTTCCCTTTTTGGTTGATTTGTGTGTAGGGTGCAATTATTGAGATTTCAAAACATTATGACTGGTTTTGTGGTCCTGGGTCACATGTGAAGTGTGTGAACATTGTCTGGTCAGTGGTCACGCTGTACATGCTGATGCATGTGTGTGTGTGTGTGTGTGTGTGTGTGTGTGTGTGTGTGTGTGTGTGTGTGTGTGTGTGTGTGTGTGTGTGTGTGTGTGGACGCTAACAGATGTTCCACATGCATCTCCCAGCAGGCCGATGGGCAGATGGTGAAAAATGATGTACAGGAAAAAAACGGTCATGCCCACACGTTTAAAAAGTCAAAGCCGTCATTGTTCATCCCAGCACTGAAGAATGCAGTGAGGTCATGAGAGGAAGTTTAATTGGACTGGGCTCATGTGCTCATGCAGCGGCTCCTGAGGCTCTGCTCTCCCGATCCCGCGCTCCTGCTCCTCCGGCTGTGTTGGAGAGGTTTGGAGGAGCTGAAGGAATGCAGAGAGAGCTCAGTCGCCCGGACACTGCAAACCGCCACACCTTCACATGCCCAGTTTAACTGCTCCAGGAGAAACGGTGGAAATTGCCATTTTTATGAATGAATATTTTTAAAACCTGGATATGATTGTGTTTAGTTTGCAGCCAATCCAGGTTCAGTTTCACAAAGTCACATTTCACACCTGTTTTCATGACGGCCAACTACATTCTCTTATATTCTCATACCATTATGAATGAAATCCTCATTGGCAATAGCCAACAATACATTGTAGGAGTCAAAATTATCCATTTTTCTTTTATGCCAAAAATCATGAGGATATTAAGATCATGTTCCATGAAGATATTTGGTCAATGTTCATATCATAAATGTATTATTAGTAGTAATATGCATTGCTAAGGACTTCATTTGGACAACTTTAAAGGAGATTTTCTCAATATTTAGATGTTTTTGCACCCTCAGATTCCAGATTTTCAATTATTGTCCTATCCTAACAAACAATAAATATCAATAAATACAAAAAAAATACCCTTACGACTGGTTTTGTGGTCCAGTGTCACATAATATTCTTATTATTTATAATATTATTAATGATAATAATAATATTTTTTTATTTTCCAAATTACTGTGTGTGTATATATTTTAGTATTAATAATAATAATAATAATAATAATAATAATAATTTTTTTTTTTTTAGTCAGTTGTTTTATTTGTGATTGTGTGAACATAATTTTTGGCCAGGCTGTAATAAAAATAAATGATGAACACGTGCAAACTTTTGCATAGTCAAATAAAACTTGTTAGTTTTTTGCCAAATATTTTTGACAGATAAATAGTCCAGTGACTTTGTTCTTCCCTCGAATTTAAAATATAGGAAAAAAAATATTTGAGCTGAATGTTGTGCAAAGGTCAACTATTGAGAAATGAAGAGGACTGTTGTGAACGGACCAACGTCTCGTCTGAACACACACACACACACACACACACACACACACACACACACACACACACACACACACACACACACACTCACACTCACACTCACACTCACACTCACACTCACACTCACACTCACACTCACACTCACACACACACACACACACACACACACACACACTCACACACACACAGGGTGTAGCTCAAATCCTGCTCCTTCTTCTCGCGGGGACGCCAAACAGAGCAAATGGTTTTCCGCCCCATAAATTTCTCTGAGAAATCTCAGCCCAGCACATGACATTTTAGAATGGCTTATAATCAATTTCTCCCTGATTAAAACATTCTCCCAGCAGTAAACCCGCAGCCGTAAAGCTTTCAGGGCTGTTTAGATAACGCAGCCACTTATTCAGAGCTTTACCCCGTCCTGTAAACAGCTCTGTGAGTTACTGCGGCCCCTGCAGCCAGTCCGCCTGGGGCCCGGGACTCCGAGGCCGGCGTGTTGAATGGATGCATCGTTCTTTTGTTGTAACGGAGCTGGAGCTCAATTGTCGTAGGTCTTTATCACCTCACACATCTCCAATAGGGCTTGAAGGTAAGCTGAAAGGTGTGAATTCAGAGCACGGCCTTTGGCAAAGCGCTCCACCTTTTCTTTCCCCTCCCAAAGCCCGGAATGTCAAAGATGAATGGAATCCCTGATGGATCTCACCTTTAAACCGTGTGAATGGGCAGAGCTCCCGCACACAATGAGACCTGTGCGTTAGTGTTTCATTTGCGATTGGTGGTTATTTAGTGTTTGTTTTAAGAGGATTTAATTGGGGTCATGTGACCGTTGCATACCAACAGGCCTGCCCGTGTTATGGTGATGTGATTCTGTGAGCCGGGCCTCCTTTTGAAGGAACACTAGTGGACGGCCTCTCCATTTCAAAGGGCTTTTCAGTTTAGTCATTTCCCCCATAAACCTCGGATTTACCTTTAGCTCACAAATAAACGTGTTTGACACTTTTAAAGGCGAAATCTTTTGCCCTCCGCCTTGCCAAGCAAGCACACACAAGCCCCTCTTCTTCATTAGACAGGCATTTCTGACAAAGACTTTGTTTTAGTTTTTGTGTTTTCTTTTCACTCGCCCTAATCAGAGTCTGGCCACCGCGTTCAGGGAGGAACCGGGAAAACTCTAGCGGGAGTAAAAGCTCAAGGATGTCCAGTATCTTCTATTTGCAGGATTTAGTCTCTCTCTCTCTCTCTCTCTCTCTCTCTCTCTCTCTCTCTCTCTCTCTCTCTCTCTCTCTCTCTCTCTCTCTCACGTCTCAAGGCTCCGTCGTTCCCTCTCTCCGTCTCCTCACACTTGGTTTGTGTGGATTTATGGCCGTCTCTTTAGACAGCTGCTGCTTTTCTTCCCTCATTATTCAGTGTTGGACTCATTCTGAAATATTATGATGTATGGCGCCGCTAGCACAATGCGCACATCTGTCTGAGCTGCTGCTTTAAAACTCAAGCTATGATGGTCTAAAACATAAAGAAACTGATTCAGCTTGGGCTTGGACAGAATGTAGGGCGAACTTTATTTATTTATCAAATTCAGCAGTCGCTCAAACGGTTTAACGGAGTGAAAAATGAGCTGAAATGCACAGAAAATATCAAGCATAATACAAATGTAGTAAGGGACACTATTGTTTTATATATACTCTACTGGTCAAAAGATTGTTTTCTATTTGAATATAATAAAAAAAGCTATAGGTTAAATACTACGTTTTTCTAAGGAAAACACTCCAGGATTTTTCTGCTCATAATGGACTTCAATGGGAACCAACGGCTGAAGGTCCAAATCACTGCAGTTTCAGAGGAAGAGCTTCAGAGGCTCTGACCAATCACAGACGAGGAATAGAGTCTGATCTAGACAAACCATCGCCACATTTACAACACACACACACATTTATACACTTTAACCTCAGACGCTGGACTTCAGTGTTGTTCATATGATGTCATCACGTCTGAAAGGTCACATGACGCAGGTGGAAGTGCCGAAAAACTCCATCTCATGTTCTCCTCCAACTTTACAATCGTCCGTCATCGTTGTTTCCCCTTTATTTGTGTAAAGGCCGTTTGATTTAGTCTCTGCACGTTCGTTTAACACTTCCACCTGCGTCATGTGACCTTTCAGACGTGATGACATCATACGAACAACACTGAAGTCCAGCGTCTGAGGTTAAAGTGTATAAATGTGTGTGTGTGTGTTGTAAATGTGGCGATGGTTTGTCTAGATCAGACTCTATTCCTCGTCTGTGATTGGTCAGAGCCTCTGAAGCTCTTCCTCTGAAACTGCAGTGATTTGGACCTTCAGCCGTTGGTTCCCATTGAAGTCCATTATGAGCAGAAAAATCCTGGAGTGTTTTCCTCTAAAGACGACTGAAGAGAGAAAGACATGAACATCTGGGATGAGATGGGGAGAGGAAATAATCAACTAATCCTTTAAAACTCATCTTTGATTGCATATTTAAACGTTTATTCCTGGGGAAAACAATCTTCATGCCTTTAAAATAGCTTAAATTTAACCCTTGCCTCATTTAGTATTCGTGGGGTCTATGCAAATGATCCCCGCCTCCACTCACTCAAACCAGCTCAGAGAGCCAATCGTTGACGTGATTGGTTATGAGGTAGATTGTGGCGTCAGAAACACCAGCGAGTTTGAGTTTTTAGGAGAACATACTCAGCAATGGTGTTGACTTATGAATTTGCTCATGGTTTAAAGCATATTAAACACACAACACAGACGTATAAACAACATTTAAAAGCTTGATGTTCACCACAGGGGGACTTTAACTACCTCTATTGTTCAATTGAATGCATCCATGCAGTTTCTTTAAAAAACCCCGTCCTGAATAGAGTAGAAGAGTGTTTCTGTTAGTCCCACAAGCCTCGGCGTGTAGCCTGAGCCCTTCTCTCATCCTTCATAATGAGCAGTTAAGCCACACTGAACCGCACCGGGGCGTTTCATCAACTTCCTCGCCTCCTTTAGGACATGCACCCTCTTTGAGAACAGAAGCAGAAGAGGACATTTTCAGTGCTTTTTAATAGTACAATAACCTCTGATCATGGGATATTCCTCATGCTGTGGCCCTTTAATGCGGCTTTGTGTATTTTCCTCATTGTGTGGTTGTGTAAGGCTGCAGTGTTTGCTCATTTAGCCGTGTCTGTTTTGCATTCTTTGTGTTTGGTTTCCTCGGATGTCTCTCCCCCATGGTGCTTGGCGTTATCTTCTGTGTTTTAGCTCTTTCTCTTAGTCTGTTGTCCCCTCGCTTTTGATCATTTGCAGATGTTCCTTCTCTTTGTGGCTTGACCCCCGCATTGGCGTCACTATGTGCGGAAACACATTCCAGTCAGTTCAGAGAGTCCTCGCCGCCCGCCCTGAGTTGTCACACAGTCTCCGTTTTGGTTCCAGGTTTGAGACAGAGAGTGTTTTCCAGAGAAGGCTGATACCCGTGTGACCTTGAGGAAGGCTCATAAACCAAGGTCGCCTCAAGGGTGTCGTCCCTCTGATAAGGGTTCTAACTCGACCCAGTGTGACACGTTATCCATACAGCACACAGTCCGACGGGTTTGATGTTCTGTCGTTGAGGGGGATTTTAGACCAATGGGATTCTGCAGTGGGCGGGGCTAACACGAGGCTGGAGCTGGTTAGGAAAAATCAATTTATTGAAGATTTGACTGTGTCTGTGAGTGAGGACAGATTGTGAAATACAGAGGAAGTGGAGGAGAAGGCCTCAGTATGACAAGCTGCTTAAAGAACTCATGTTTGACCTGGAAAACAGCATTATTCATTCAGAGACGATACACAAATGAGAGATGAAACGCTATTTTCATGCTGCATAGATATAAAGACATTTTGCATGACTGTGAGTGTGATATTGCTCATGAATATTAAAGAGCCGGTTTGATCTGAGGGCTATGGAAATGTAGTTTGTGTTGGGAAACTGGGATTGTTCTGGAAGGAGTGGTGAATTCCTCTTGTTCTTCTGCTCAGGACGCTCTTGATCTTGGAAGACTTGATGAAAACCGTGTAGTGTTGTCATTCATGCACCACCGAATGCTTAACTCTATTCACGGACTTCTTGCAGCTTCTTCGAGAGTGATATAATTTGGCAGTATTTTTGTTTTATTTTATTTTACACAGACTTGCATTGGGAAAACAGTGTAGGATCCCACAGTCGAAGAGTTTTAGGAACATGTTGGCTCTTCTCATTTAAACCTGGTAAAAAAAGTTAGGATTTTGAAATGGTTGCTATTTTTCTGCATTTCTGTCGGTCACTTATCAAACATGCAAATTTAAATCTAATTTATACTATAAAATGTAATTAAATATGTTGAATATGAAACCATGTTCACTAGGAGTCACAGACTTTTGGACCCATTCTGTGTTTAAGTCTCCTTCATATGCATTGTGTGTGTGTGCGTGTGTGTTTTGTGTGTGTGTGTGTGTGTGTGTGTGTGTGTGTGTGAGCGATGAGGTGCAGAGGAATTTCCCATTAACACTGGGAGAACAGAGCCCTTTAATTTGACTCCATATGAGCCTAATTAGATGGAGCTTTAAACTCCAGGAGTAAACCTCCATACATCAGTCGACTTCACACCCGTGACTTTTCCCATGAGGATTATACAATTAATCCAGCAATCACACAATAACAGTAAATAATAAAAACGTGTATGCATATAAACTTAATAAAGCCTGAACCTCCTCGTCAGTCGTATTTTTGAAACTTCATTGTTGATTGGAATAGCAAAAAAGTCTTACTGCACGCACCGCAGCTGACTTGTACAAATTGTGGTTGAAATAATAAAATGCTGCGTGAACTCAACCAATCAGCTTGTTCAGCGCACAAGACATCACTTCACTTCATTTATCAAGTGTGTTAAAACTGTTCTATATTCAGTCCTACGAATGAAATCTAAAATGTGCCTAAGTGCAAAAAAATCTGTATTTATCAAATGTGTGCGCGCGGTTCTTACACACACCAGTAAATAATCATTGTTGATAAATCCCACATGTTCTTAAGCACCATCGTTCATGTTCATTAGCATTCAGAAATGCTTCCAGTGAACCATACATGTCCTTACCTAAATCTCTGGAGAACTCCAGAAGTACATCTCAGTCCTTCCAGAAAAATGCAGAATTTTTTGCCGATTGTTGCATCACGTTTTCTTAAAAAATGCAATGGAATATGCAGATATTTATGCAATTTTATGCGATGAACTTGCAAAAACTGTGGTTTGATGAAAAAGAGAAAGAAAAGCCTGTTCTCACTAGGCTACTACCTTAATGTAACATTGATGAGTCAAACAAGTTCTGAAGCTTTGCAAAAGGAATATGCTACAACTTCTGTAAAAATGAATAAATAAAATATAAAAAAATGAAATGTGTGCTTCCTGTTTTACAGAGGTATCTTCTGTTAAAATAAGGGCTTCCAATGCACACGTGCAATCTCTTACTGTATATACAGTACAATCTACTAATATACTCACAACTGTGAGGTTTTTGAAACTAGTATGATTTCCCCCACTGGTAAGAAAACACAGTGCAATCTTACAAGTGTAAAGTTGCATCAACTCCTAAATGTCATGTCACACCGGGAAACTGCTTTGCGTGGCCTTTTGTGCTTATTTTTGTTGGCAAATGAGAATGATTTGCGTGCTTCATCGTGGTTTGCAGCTTTTCGATGATGTTCACGTAAATGATGTCACTTCACTCCATGGCAATAGGAGGAAATGGCTGCTCTTGTGTGAAGTAAATTTATGCGGCGAAAGTACGGCGTATTTAAAAACAATGCGGCCCCCGCATAAATATGCAGACTTTGGCTGATTATGGGTTGAATTATGCGATCGCATAATCACGTTTTTCTGGAGGGTCTGCCATATTTAGGAAAGTGGTACCGACTGAGAAGCCGTTCTGTGCTCCCACTAAGCATGTTTTGCCAAATCTTCCAGCAAAGCAGGATCAGCCATGACACTAGAGCTACATTTCTAATGACTTCCGAGCTTTTCACACCAATTATGCAAATGTCTAGCGTGAAATATGAAATTACTAATTGAGTAATTGCAATTAAAGGACACAGGAAACGCATACTGGCACTTTATGCTCTGAGTTCTGCTTATATTTAAACACATTTCTCTGTATAGTTGGTAGATCCCAAACCTTGCGTGAACCTGTGAAGAAGTACTACCTCGAGAGCAGGGCTGTTTTTAGGGGAACATTTGTACCCAGAACTTTATTTAGACCCTGGTTCCTGTGGTGGAAACACGGCTTAAGTTCTCCATCCCAGTATGTTCCTCTAGCCGGCGCGGGCTCTGAGAGCATCTCTGTGCTGTTTCTCAGCTATAGTGGACACCTGTGTCTGCTTCCTCACAGCTGCTCTAGCTCTGCGTAATGTCTGACCCAAAGGAAATGATTCATTGCCCATAGGATGTGCAGTATTTTTGGGATCACGAGAACATCAGGTTCTGATTTTTCTTTAATCTGTCTGCATGTCTTATTTTCTTTGCTCTGATGAATCTGCCGTGTTTGCTGCAGTGGTATAATGTAATCGGACTTGAATACAATCTCTCCGGCAGATGTTTGAAACGGGCCTCCATCTTTAATTCTCTCAGACACCCTCAGTCTCCAAAGGCTTTGTGACAAAGATGGGATGTCATGAAGTGTAAGTTGAAAGCCGGTCCAGTGTGACGTCCCCCACAGGGCTGACCCTTGCCTCTTCATGTGCCTCCTGGCTTCAGTCATGCCTTTGAGCTCCAGCAATGCTCCAGTGAGCGAGTCCCTGCTCAAGTGCGCTTTGTCTGTCCTTCTGAAGAGCGTTGGCTGTGTGAAGGGGCTGTTTTGTTCCCCGCTCAGCCAGCTTCTGGCTTGATTCTTCACGGCTTTGCCAACAGATTTGGTTGTTCTTGTTTTGCGAGGATGCTGGGGAGACTTCAGAGGTGAGAGCTCAATGATGGCACTGTTCGCCACAGCGCTGGAGAAGTCAGAGAATCGCATGCGAACGCCCCGAGGCATTGCATTGTTTGGGTGTTCGGTTTTAAGTGTCATCTGCTGTTGTCGGATTCATGGCATAGCTGTGCCAAATGGGGATGCCTTGGATTGTTCCAGGGTTCAAAGCAGGACTTGATTAGGAAATGGTCCTATTTGGCCACAATGTTCTTCACTACCACAAGTGCACCTCAACTGCAGGGAATCACGGTATGATCAAGAGACAAATGAACGGTTAATTGTGAGTAAGAGCGAGTCTCCCAATTGCCAAAAAGAGAGTAGAATTTGAAAGAATCCAAACTATTGGATCTGTTGAGCTGTCTGAATGTGTGTGTGCATGGGAATATGGTCTTATTTTATGAGCGTGACGTCATCATTTTCACTTTTGCAAGAGCTTGTGCAGTGATTCCAACACTGTTTTTTCTTCTTTTGTTGTTTCTAGTCACTCTTAAAGCCATAGATTATCTACAATTTACTCATTTAATCACCCTCATGCTAACCCATTAGACACAGAAGATGTTTCAAAGAATGTTTCAGTTGTTTCTGCTCATACAGTGAGAGTCAATGGGGTCCAAAGCAACAATGTCTATTGTATTGACAAAAAAACATAAATATGTTCTTTTGTTTTCTACAGAGGAAGTCATACAGGTTTGGAACAATGTGAGGGGGATTAAATGATGACACTGAACCTTTAGACATCGTTTCTTTAGTATCTGTTCTTATTGCAAGTGCAAGTTTACTCAAAAATGAACCACATGAATTTGAGTTCGACAGAAAAAAGAAAGAAAGTTTTGTTTCTGTGGAACTTAAAGAAATTGCAGAATGTGATGATCTGGTCTTCATTCATGTCTATTGTGTAGAAAAGAGCAGCTCAAAAATGGATGTAAATGTACCGGAAAAGTCCATTAGTATATTCCAGGTCTTCTGACTCAGCATGGAAAAGGCAGGAAAAAGAAGTATAGACTAGTTTGGATACCTTTTGATTCACCTTTGAGTCATTGTAAGCTATTATAATCTACATGCGGCATTTTGAGCTCATTCACAAAGCCCTCGCCCCATTGTAAAACCTCTCCCACTTCTGAACTTTGACCTTGTGTGCAGGGGCTCCTAAAAGTCAGCAAGTTCACCCTCATGTTAAGCCGTAATGCGGTCAGAGACGGCTGCAAGGAGCGAGTCTTTCCGTCGTTCCGGCTTTAGCTGTAGTTTTGATGCAATCTCCCAGTCTATTTACTTAACTCTCCGTTGTCCCTAGTTTTGGTGGATTTGTTTGGAGAGTAAATTCTTTGCTAAAGCAAACATCGGTCCCCCCCGTGGCCCTGCTGAAAGATGGTGTCATTTTCTTCACACTGAATAAACGATGTCTCTCCATGCCGTTTCCATACCGGCTTACATCTCTCCCAAACACACACTCGGCCTGCTCAGACATGCACAAATATGCTCTTACACGCTCGCGCAAAGCTGATGAAATCCAGACTAGCACAAAAACTCAGCTTCTGGTCATAAAAAAAGCATGTGATTATGCTCTTGTCATTTTACGAGAATCTTTAACATGCAATCAAACAGTGGAAGAAGAATTTCAGGCTTGATGAGGAAATGATTCCAGTCATGGCACAGATGATTGTTCACAGTAAAGAAAGGAAAACTAGTTTAAAGAATGTTTTATGAATGTAAAAAAACATTTATGATTATTAAATCAGCCTATTCGAATGATTTCTGAAGGATCATGTGACACTGAAGATGATAAATTCAGCTTTTTTTATTTAAAATCACACATTGAGCATATGAGACTTCACCTTAACTGTCACCGTCCACAGGTGGGACGCCTGGTACTCTTTTTTATCGTCTTTTTTTCATATCATATATTTAAGTAATTATCATAAATTAGTATCATTTGAAAGCTTACAAACTCAAAATTCATCCTGTGAAAACCGTTTTGAAATCGGACTTTGTGTTACCATGGAAACGGTACTGTAAATTCTTCCTCCCCCTAGTGGGCAGTGTCATGTTTCATATTGCAACATTTAATTTTACTACTTTATATTTAAAATCTTTTCCTATCTTGAAAAAACACATTGTCCGAAAGGTCTGAGTCTCAAGGGTCCATATTTGGGGACTGTTTTGTGATGGAAGTGATATTTGGACAGAAATCTACAGGAAAATGCATCAAAAAAAGCGATCAATGGAGTGTGTGACACCCGGTGGCTGTGTTTGGTACAGCGCCTAAACAAGATCTCATGGGGACTTCAATTTTGGAACACAACTTGGTTAGACATATGGCTTTGATTTTATAGTAATTTTATAGTAAAATATTTTTGCAAAATATTTATTTCATATTAAATAAAAAATATTTAGTACAATATTTTTCATTTACAGTAGATTTAAACTTCCATAACTTTTCCAGACTTTCATATTTTGAAGTGCTTTCACTTCTTTGCTTTCAATAATCTGCAAAGTTTCGTCTTTAAAACAAGACCAAACTTTGGTCTTTATTCCAAAGCATTCTTGAACTCCAGCCCTTTAAGTGTGGATGGTGCAGTTTTCATGTGTATTCTCAAAAAGGGGGGTGACCGTTAAGGGGTTAATATGTTTTTTTAATAAATTATACCAACTCCAAACTTTTGAGCGGTGTTAATCATCAAGTAATGCATACACATTGTATATCATAAATTATTAATTCATAGTTATTACATTTTTGGGGGAGTCACACAGATCTGACATGATCTAAAAAATCAATCAATTTTAATTCAGAAACTAAAAATCACAGAATTCATTGTGTGTGTGTAAATTCCATTGCATAATAAATAATACAACAACAGAAATAGTCACATCACTGACCCGAATAAGCAGTGATCTGACACCCGTGGTGTCCTAAAGTGGTCATGATTCAGCAGCAGCTAGAGGGAAAAATGAGCAGAACAATAGAAATCTGAGGACAAGGATTTGCAGATCTAATCAGACAGGAAGGAGCTCTGAGGTATTTCAAGTGGAACAAGGTTATGTTTGCGTGGCATTATGCCAGCTGTGTAATATCAGGCTTGTCTGCTTAACCTTGTGAAATCTTTCAGCGCTGTGTGTGTGTGTGTGTGTGTGTTTGACACCTGCAGTGCTGATTTAGTGTCTTATCCAGTCCTTGAATCCGGCTCGATCTTATTGTGGGCCGTCCTGAAGCTCAGATTGTTTAGTAGAGCGAGCGTATGGCATCCATCCAGACATCTTCAGCTCTATCTGAACTCTGGTCTACCTTTAGCCGATCTGTGTGATATCTGCCTTGCATTCTGTGCTTTATAGCACACGCTTCGCTGATGTCCTGAATATATGATCATTTATCTGGGACGTTCCCATGCAGTGCATGTGATTATTAGGACTTCAGTGGCTCATGTTGTGTTCTGTCCTCTCCCAGGCAAGTCTTTCGACATCACCTATGTGCGTCTGAAGTTCCACACCAGCCGTCCGGAGAGCTTCGCCATCTTCAAGCGCACCAGTGAGGACGGGCCCTGGGTCCCCTACCAGTACTACAGCGGCTCCTGCGAGAAGACCTACAGCAAGACCAACCGCGGCTTCATCCGCACGGGCGAGGATGAGCAGCAGGCTCTGTGCACGGATGAGTTCAGCGACATCTCTCCGCTCACCGGGGGAAACGTGGCCTTCTCCACGCTCGAGGGCCGGCCCAGCGCATACAACTTCGACAACAGCCCCGTCCTACAGGTCAGAGAGTCTCGTTCTGCCATCTTGATTCTCACTCATGAAGTCGATCGCATCATTCGCAGTCTCAGACACAACACCGCTCTAGGTGGGAGGGAGAACTCCGCTGGGCCAGATGTGTGCTTGTGCTGTAATGTGCCAATCCAGTTACTTTCCCAAGATTGAGCAACTTTCTGCAGCCTGAAACAAACAACTCCCAGCTCAGAACCGTGTGCACGCCAGAGATGTTTGGCGAGATGACAAATACGCAGTAAAAATACATATTGTTATGTAGTGAAGTCTGTTTGAGGGAATATAAGGGGTCAATTCTTTGTTTTTAGAACATTTTTACTGAAATGTGTCCTGTTGTGTCGCACCGAAGCTCAACAGAACTCAACACTTTTATAGTGGATATCTAAAGTGAAGTATTCACACACACCGCCGTGTCTTGGGGAACATTTCTCTGGATTTAAACATTCTTGGGAACATTTGGGATAAAGTCAACACGATATATAACACTGATCTAGTGGATATTTGAATCCAAAAATCATACATATTGTGCCTTTAATATGATGAGTGGTTATGTTCACTAAGGCTATAATTATTCGCACAAAAAAATGCAGTAAAAATGGTAGTGTTGTGAAATATTACAATTTAAAAAAATTAAGAAATAAATTCATTGCATCCTTGCTGAATATGAATCTTAATGACCCCAATCTTGTTAACGTTAGTTTATTTTATATATAGTGTGAACAAAGAGTCATAAAATAAGTCAAGTCAAGTCAACTTTATTTATATAGCGCTTTTAACAATGTAGATTGTTTCAAAGCAGCTTTACAGTGTTAAACAGGAAAATAATGCAGCATCATTTTATTCAGCCGTCCAGCCATTCTGGAGAAAATGTTTATGTAATAACTTTAAATCAACACACAAAAGCCTAAAATTGGGCCTAGAATCCGTGACTTTACATTTATGGAGATGAAATTGGCCACAGAGTTAGCAGTTTAACCCGTCGTCCATCACCTTTGACCCCGAGTCCCAAATCAAAAACCGGTCATTCATTACTTCAAAAATAAAAAGTTAGCTATAAGCAGAAAAAATAGGCCAAAACACTTCTTATTTGAACATTTCTGAGACACAATCTTACCATGTGCACGTCATGGGCTTCAGTAACATGACCTTGAATGGGGTCAACTAATTAAACTTGTCCGTGGAGTTGCCCGATTTAAATCAGGATATGATGTCACACCGGAGGACATGGCTCTCACTGACAAAATGTGTCAATTTCATACGCTTTTAGAAATGTATGGATGATTTACTAAAATAGACGCTTGTAAAAGGTATTTATTAACATTTGTATGTTTTTCTTTTTAATTTATAAAAGCTGTAATTCATTGAGCCATGCTTGAGACGGTCACACCATTGGACAATTTGAGATTTGGCTCAAAAATGTAAAACGTCTTAAGACACAGCAGTTTTTATATGCTTAGGTCCATTTAAGACAAAGCAATGTTTAACCATTTGCTGCATTTTAAACGATGACAACACAGATTATATTCATTTATATCTTGTGTAGTGATGTCACGTCAACAACCCAGAGATTAACACCTTCCCATTTGCCATATTTTTTATTGTTTTATAATTTTTTATGCATGGATGATGTCACTGATAGGCGACGCACACACACACACACACTGGCCGTGTCCTGGGGAAAATCACTGATTTAAACATTCTGGGAAACATTTGGGATAATGTACGCAGAAAAGCCTAAAGTTGGGCCTAGTCACAGTGACTTTACATTTATGGAGATGAAATTGGCCACAGAGTTAGCAGTTTAACCCGTCATCCATCACCTTTGACCCCGAGTCCCAAATCAAAAGCCGGTCATTCATTACTTCAAAAATAAAAAATTTGCTATAAGCAGAAAAACCCTTCTTTCAAGAACTCCTCCGCATAATCACACTCAAGAACTTGTCTATTGAATTTTTTCTATTTATTTGTTTTTTGAGTAGTTCACACATTATTGTGTTGCTTCATTAAAGCATATATTTTAATGCTGAATATGTTTACGGTGTGTTTCTCAGCCGTTACACACCACAGAGATACTCCTGATGCATTATTCCACTTCTCCAGAACTTGATCTACTTCCAGAGACCACAGGCTGATTATCTGAAGCAGAGACAGGCGTGAGCTGAGTCAGGGCTTCTGTGCCGCTGTCAGGGAAGAGGGCGGAGCTCCAGACGCTGGGGAGGTGGGAAGAGGGCGGAGCTCCAGACGCTGGGGAGGTGGGAAGAGGGCGGAGCTCCAGACGCTGGGGAGGTGGGAAGAGGGCGGAGCTCCAGACGCTGGGGAGGTGGGAAGAGGGCGGAGCTCCAGACGCTGGGGAGGTGGGAAGAGGGCGGAGCTCCAGACGCTGGAGAGGTGGGAAGAGGGCGGAGCTCCAGACGCTGGGGAGGTGGGAAGAGGGCGGAGCTGGGATTGGGTGGACAGCAGATAATGTATTGCTGAGTTCAGGAATGGAAGCGGGCAGATGGGCGAGTTGGTGTGTTCGTGAGACCCGTGGTGCGATGTCCAGGTGGCACGCCAGCAGATGCATCATGTGACTCAGAGACGCCCCCAGATTTCCCACCCGGTTCTGATTGTGCTTGGCAGCGCACGAACACATCTGGAAAAGGGTGTGTGTGCTTGTGTTGTGCAGTGTGTGTACATGGCATGCAAGAGCTGGAACACTGGGATCTGATTTGTACTTTCATATGTTGATCGTCCGAGTCAGTCTGTGTAGTTTCTAGTCTTCAAACGAGGATCTGAAATATATTTAGGGGCCAAGCACCGAGGGTGCGGAGGCTCCTATTGAAATCGTTAGATTTCTTCTTATTATTATTCCGCCATTGAAGTCTATGGCAGCCCATAAAACCGTTTGCGGTAAAGTTATGAAATTTGGCACACAGATAGAGGACTGGCCCAACATGAACCACACCAATTTTGGAGTCTCTAAAACAATCCCTCTAGCGCCACCACCTGTCCAAAGTTTCACTCATGTTTATGTTAATAACTTTTGAACCCTAAGGGATAGAGACAAAATAATTTTTTCCTTTGATTCCTTGGCTCAAGCCAACGTCTTTTTCCGGCATGAACATTTTCCCGCCATTTTTAATTAATCCTCCTAGGCCGTTGCTCCAATTTTCACAGAAATTGAACCATATCATCTTCAGACGATGCTGACAAAACGTTATGGAATGGTTTTTGATAAACGCGCAAACAAATTTTACGTAGCGGTTGTGAAAATACACTTAAGGCTATATCTCCGCAGCGCTTTATCGTATTCAAACCAAACTTGGTGCATGTTATCACAAGCAAGGCAAACTGCAGTGTTTCGGCACAGCGCCACCTACTGGTCCGGAGATACGAAAAAGAAAAGTGGTCACGTTAGATTCAAGACGGCATGCCGAGTCGACTGATATCCAATTTTACCATATCCGCCATTTTGGCTGTCGGCCATTTTGAATTATGTGCTAAAATGCTGTATTTTATGAATACATTAACGGATTGTTACGAAACTCGGTATGGGTCATCAGCACAATGCCCTGAAGTAGCCTGAGAAGTTTCAAAACAGAAAATAAAAAATAATTATTATTTTCAAACGTTTATAACTTTGGGTGTGATTGACTTATTTTCATAGGAGTAACTTTTATTGTCTCCTGAATCTTTGCCGAGTCCAACGATACCAGACTCTCCAGGTTTCGGTGTATTATTTGTGCAGCGTGGTAATTTAGCTTTTATAAAACATTAGCTGATATCTTCAAAACTGCTAGTCCGATCGAGACGAAACCAGCGTCAGAAGTTCGGGAACATAGGTCGGTAGCTATATGTTAATACCCAAATGTCAAAATATTGATAGTTAGGGGCAGTAAAATCCAATCAAAGTCAGGTGTCAGTCATTTTTTACATGTTTTTTCATATAAATGTCTATAACTCCAAAACAAAATGAGATATCTTCACCAAAATTGACACACACATGTATGGGCTCACTCCGAAGACACATACATTTTTTTTGGGATTGTGCCTCTTGGTGGCGCTATAATTAAACAAAATATGAAATTGTCTCTATACAAGTCAATGTTTTAATGTGGGGTTTTAAAATGTTTGCTTCAAATGTCTGCACTCATTTTTGCAGTTGGTCTGCTGCTTCCTTGTTTGCTTCTGTTGTGCTTGGCCCCGGTATTGCTGCTTGCGGCTATATTCTTGTTATGAAGCCCTTTTCCAGTTTTATTCTGGGAGCTCTTCTTTAGTGTAATGAGACTGCATCATTGGTCACTTTAACGGTTGTCGAAATATAACTATGCATCCCCCAATAAGTGCTTTTAGTACTGTCTTTCAAATGTAACGCTACCTTTACCAAATGTCCAGTTTTAGCGCTGTCGCCAGATGCCTCCATATCAGACATCTCATGTGGCGTAAAACTATTAATATCAAAGGCCCGAGCTCTTTTTATAGGAATGGATCTGTTTCTGTGGGTTTGTGCTGTCACGACTGCTCCGATATAGAAGCGTGTGATGAGTGAAGATCACAAGGTTTGTTTGTGGACTTTTGGAAATGATCCTCAACAAGTTTCTTCACTCATCATCTGTCATCATTATTATCATTAGCTGATAATTAAGTGTTACTTTTATGTTTCCGAGCAGTGCTGATGGGAAGGTATTGTGATATTTCTTGGGGTCTGGAAAGGGTTAAAGTAAAAGTGTGCTCAAAAGTGCAAACCCTGTCTTCAACATGTTGCTATGCATATACAGAAAAGCTGCTATTATTGATGATCCAGTAGGGACGTCCTGAGCCGATATCTGACTGCCATTCTGACACCACAAGCTTCAGTCCTCATCTCCACTTTGAGTTTTAAACTCTGTTTAAAGATACACTATATCACCAGAAGTGTTGTGCCGCCCCTTCACATGCACATGAGCTTTAATGCAATTCCATTCTTCATCCGTAGGGTTTAATATGGAGTTGCAGTTCTAACAGCTTCAGCTCTTCTGGCTTTCCTCAAGGTTTAGGAGTGTGTTTATGGGGATTCTTCATTTGTGATGTTGGACAAGAAGGCCTGGCTCTCAGTCTCCGCTCTAATTCATCCCAAAGTTGTTCTATCGGGTTGAGGTCAGGACTCAAGTTCCTCCACACCAAACTCCTCATCCATGTCTTTATGGAGCGACGCTTTGAGCACTGGTCAGTCATGCTGGGACAGGAAGGGGCCGTCCCCAAACTGGTCCCACAAAGTTGGGAGCATGAAATTGTCCGAAATGTCTTGGTGAAGCATTAAGAGTTCCTTTCACTGGAACTAAGGGGGCAAGCCCTGAAAAACACTGCTCTAGAGTCCAGTGGCGGCGCGCTTTACCCCACTGCATCCCACACTTTGCATTGCACTTGGTGATGTAAGACTTGGATGAGCTGCTCGGCCATGGAAACCCATTCCATGAAGCTCTACACACTGTTCTTGAGCTCATCTGAAGGCCACAGAAGTTTGGAGGTCTGGAGCTCTTGACTCTGCAGAAAGTTGGCCACTTCTGTGACCCTCAGCATGCGCTGACCACGCTCTGTGACCCTCAGCATGCGCTGACCCCGCTCTGTGACCATCAGCATGCGCTGACCCCGCTCTGTGACCCTCAGCATGCGCTGACCCCGCTCTGTGACCCTCAGCATGCGCTGACCCCGCTCTGTGACCCTCAGCATGCGCTGACCCTGCTCTTTGTGGCTGAGTTGCTGTTGTTCCCAATCACTTTTGTTATAATCCCACTAACACACAAGCGGCGGCACAATACTTTAGGCTGGAGATGGTTTCAGAATGACTTGAGGAAGTTGAGGAAGTTTCCTGCAGGAGTGAACTGAAGTGCTTCTCCATTGTTACAGGGTTCCCTGACTCCTCTTTAAACCCCTGAGCTATTCGTCAGCCCGCTTGTAAAATAAAACTCACACGGTTTATAGCAAAGCTTTCAGAAAAGGGCTAATGTCTTAGTCTGAGTCATGTTTTCTCTGGTTTCTGAGATTGGCCACATCATGTTGGGAGTGCCAAAGGGAACAAAGTGGGCAAAGGTCAACTGTAAGTAATGTGTAAATGACATCTACATGCTAAAGGACACGTCACACTTCCCATGAAGCCTTTCTGCAGACATTCACAGTGACTCCAGCAGGTTTGCTTTAGATGAGAGGCCTGAGGATTTATTTTCCTTTAACATCTGCACACAGAACAGATGGGAAGAATCCTTCCCTGCAAAAATCTCTCCGACAACGCTTCCAGAAAACAAAACCGTTACACGCTCTTGCGTTTGTTTTCCCATGAGTAATGCCTGATTTGTAACACAACTGTTGTTTTCTGTCCATCAGGATTGGGTGACCGCCACAGACATCAGAGTGACCCTGAACAGATTAAACACTTTCGGGGATGAAGTTTTCAATGATCCCAAAGTCCTCAAATCCTACTACTACGCCATCTCCGACTTCGCTGTGGGAGGAAGGTACGTTTAAATCAGAATCTCCAGTGTAAATGTGTCAATGTACAGTTTGAGATATTCACATATCAGACCAAAGATATCATCAGCTCTCATATCTGGAATGCTGGACATGTGACCTGAAAGATGATATGAGGGGTTTTCACTGTGCAAACAAAAGAAATGAAGCAACGCTCTGAAAGATTAGCCCGCTGCAGTGAGCTTTCGCACTTTGAGGATTTGTTGCAGGGAAAACTCTCTCTCTGTAGAAACAGCAGTAGAACTTTATAGATGTAGAAGCCCTCATACGGGATCAGAGCTCTGTCGAGTAAGTGTGAAACATCTCCTGGTGCTCCAGTGCATGTCTTTTCACCTTAATCTGTTTGAAATGTGGAGCAGATTTCCATTACACAGCCCACATTCCCTACATTCCTGCCTGGGAGTGCTGGATTACAGAGCACAGAGGAACTGGAATGGGGCGGGCGAGAGTCGGAAAGGGAACGAGGCCGAAGGGAATGATTTACACCTGTCCGACAGGCACACCAGCGCTGAGAGATAACCAGAAACGTGGCATCTTGGGTGTTTTAATGCATCCCTGATAAGTGTGCATATAAGGGAAGAATGCATGTCCGACGACTGCATATCCTCCACCAAGTTATTATTTCTCACATCACCTTTTCCATAAGGCTTTGCCAAAGAACACCTGAACCGTCTTCAGCTGCACAAGCCCTCTCCTGTTCTTGTTCTGTCTCTGTCATGAGCTAGGGTTCCCTCAGCTCCCTGAAACCCTTGAAAGTTTGTCAATCTGAAAGAAAATGTGAGTTTTTGATTATGAACAGACACAAGGATCAGGTCCTTGATAGTGCTTGAGTTTATTTTGTGCATGAAACACACTCCATATTATTCCCTCCGGTCCGCTAATGTGTTATTTCTCCAACACTTCGCGGCCGATCATACTAGCGCTTGATTTACACACACGTTAGGGCTGCACGATTATGACAAAAATCATAATTCTCGATTATTCCCTTGAAATTGTAATTGCGATTTTCTTAATTGTAATTATTCTATAGCATTGAGCCTCAAAAGTCAAATATACATATATATATATATATAAGTAAAAATATGCATGGTATTATAATGTTATACGAAAAATAAAAACAATAGGAAAAAAACTTTCTCCAGGTTATTTTAATAATAATAATAATAATAAAAATTTATTTGTATAGCACTTTTCATACATAAAATGCAGCTCAAAGTGCTTCACAAGTAAATACACTGCAAAAAATGCTTTTCTTACTTACTATTTTTGTCTTGTTTTCAGTCCAAATATCAAAAAAATCTTACATTAAGAAGCATTTACTAGACAAGCAAAAGTTTTTGTCTTGATTTGGGGGGAAATAACTCAAAATTAAGAGAGTTTTTGCTTAAAATTAGCAAAATAATCTGACAATGGGGTAAGAAAAATAATTAATTTTGAGTTATTTCCCCCCCAAAACAAGACAATAATTTGTATTTGGCTAGTAAATGCTTCTTGTTCTGAGAATTTTTAGATGTTTGGACCAGAAACAAGACAAAAATACTAAGTAAGAAAAGCATTTGTTGCCGGGTAATAGGAATACAAATTCACACAACGTCAATATAAAAGATTAAACAACAAAAGCAACAGAAGATTCAAAATGTAAAATAAAGAAATTGGCAATACAATGTCACCTCAATATCAGTGATGAAACCTTCACACGATGTTATAATTCTGATAAGCAACTTTAAAAAGATATTTCTTAACCCGCTTTTTAAAAATATGAATGCTTGGAGCCTCTTTTACTTCAGTTGGTAGAAAATTCCAAATATTTGGAGCATATTGACTAAAAGAAGTTCCACCAGATCGTTTATGATTCACTGTATAATGTGCCAGAAGATTAGCGCTAGAGGATCTCAAACTACGATTTGGAAAGTATCTTAACAGACAGTCAGAAATATATAGAGCTGCCAGATTATGCAGTGTTTATAAACCAATAAAATAACCTTAAGATCAATCCTTTGATGAGCTGGTAACCAATGTAATTCCATTTAAACCAGTGTAATATGCTCTCTCCTTTTTCATTTCATTAATACTCTGGCAGCTGCATTTTGTGTCAGTTGTAGCTTTGCTATAGAGCCCTTGGGTAAGCCAGTGTATGTAGCATTACAATAATCCAGATGAGAGAACAGAAAAGCATGAATGAGTTTTTTAGCATCATCTAGGGATAAAAAAGGACGAATCTTGGCAATATTTCTCACATGATAAAAGTTTTTGTCACTTGATTAATATGAGACTTAAAACTCAGGTCACAGGCCAAAATGACACCTAGGTTCCTTACTTCCTTCTTCGATTGTAGAGCTAATGCACCCAATCCAGCTTCTGTCCTCTCCCGCTCATGTTTCGGGCCCATTATGACGATTTCAGTTTTTTCTTCGTTCAGTTTAAAAAAATGTGTGTTCATCCACGTTACAATGCTAGTCAGACAACTTGTCTAATACCAGTGTCTCTGAACTCAACTGAAATATAGAACTGTATATCATCAGCATATAAATGATAGTTCATGTCATATTTCTGAATACCTAAAGGTAGCATATATAATGAAAATAAAATAGGCCCAAGGATTGATCCTTGTGGAACACCATGCAATATTTCATGTGTCTTTGATGTACAGTCACCTATATTAACTAATAAGTTCCTATCTGTAATGTATGTTTTGAACCAATTTAAAACATTACCAAAGAGACCTACAAGCTTTTCCAGTCAGTTTAACAGAACACAACGATCCACCGCAGCGCTTCCATCCAAGAGGATTCAAACTGAAGCCTTACCTTTATCTGTATTTAATCTCAGATCTTTTACTACCTTTAGTAATGATGTTTCGGTATTATGACCTTGTCTTAAACCTGATTGATATTTCTCCCGAATATTATATTAATCTAAAAATGTATTAAGCTGTTGCAATACCACTTTTTCTAAAATCTTACTCAAATCAATCTTAAGTACACAGAATAATATAAGTGGGCTTTTTTTGTAATTGCGTTTACATTTTATTGAACGATTACATAATTGTGGCACCTGTAATTGTAATCAAAATGACAAATGTGATGAATTGTGCAGCCCTAACACACATTATGTTAAGTGTGTCCTGCGTGAGGAAACTACAGGACCTCAGCGTTTCAGAGCTTACACCGAACACACACATGTTCAGTCCATGGCTGGATACTGTGTTCAATAAACAGCATTTGTGATAATCTGTTGCCCAAATATTTGATTTAATGTTCAATTGCTCTGCTTGTTAAGATAATGTAAACCCATGAGGCAAGAAAAACTCAAAAGCATATTTATAAATCTTAAAACTTCTGGTTCTTTTCAATCAAATCCATGCAAAAGTCAATATCAGATCATTGTAGAATACAGGACAGGATGTGCCGAATCTTCTTCAGATCTGTGTCATATGGCCAAAAATACATGCAAAAATGCTTTTGTTTGACACATGAAAACTGTAACAATATATCTCACACGTAACCTCGCTCTCACTTGAGTGTGTCCCACATTAAGTCCTTGAGTTTGAGGTTAACCAGTGTGTGTGAACCCTGTACAGAGCAAAAGACAGATAAGTCCTCTCTCTCTTCTGCCCAAACTGTGGCCCTGAACGGATGTTTAATCGGTTTTGGTAATCGGTAAAGTTGCTGACAGTTTTTTACGCCCTTGATATTTCAGTGCATCTTTGTCATGTGACTTTGTGTTGCCTTCTGTCCAAGTTGCACATTTAAAATTATATTAAAAAGCAATGTTTCCGTCCAGTGTGTTAAAGTGAACAAAATTGTAACTTCCCGCAAAAAAAACTGAAATTGAAGATGAAGACTCTTTTATCAAATGTTCTATATTTTATTGAATGAGAGAGAATAGACGTTTCGGGGCAGTAATAGAAGCCAATAATTGGAGCGAATTATACAATCACATGACTTTTTTTGATGCACATATTGTAATTTATGCTGTTTCAATTGTAGTTTGTTTTTCTAAAGGGTAAAAAAAAATATCTCAAGCTGTCTTATACATGTACTTGTGCATTTAGGAAATATATTACATTTATTAAAATATTTATTTAAAATCTATATGTGCCCCTGGAGCTCAACAGCAGTGCTGCGTCTCACGGGTATATCTGTGGCATTGAGTGAGTCAAAATTATCCATTTTTCTTTGATGCCAAAAATCATGAGGATATTAAGATCATGTTCCATGAAGATATTTGGTCAATGTTCATATCATAAATGTATTATTAGTAGTAATATGCATTGCTAAGGACTTCATTTGGACAACTTTAAAGGAGATTTTCTCAATATTTAGATGTTTTTGCACCCTCAGATGTTCTAATATTGTCCTATCCTAACAAACCATACATCAGTGAGAGATGATTTATTCAGATGAAGATGAGCTGTACATCTCCCTTATGACTGCTGTTGAGCTCCAGGGTCACATATTTCATTTTATCTCTAAATTTGCATAAAAATACTGAATCAAGCTCCAAAGCTGGGAGAAGGATATGCAATATGTGCTGTTTGTTATCAGTCCTGTGGATGAAGCGCTCAAGAGCTCCTCATACTGTATCAAAGGAGAAAAACACAGACATCAGCCCCTCAATCTGACAACAAAGGGGCAGTGAAGCTTCAGTGATAGGCTCAACAAACACCGTCAGAGCTGTGTGTTTGATCAGCTTTGCGGCCCGTTTGTGCTCCGCAGCCGCAGGATGTGTACACACACAGGAAGTGTGCCCTATCATTGTGGCTGTTAGCAGCTGACCGCTCTCTTACCTTCCTCCACCCAGGTGCAAGTGCAACGGCCATGCCAGCGAGTGTGTGAAGAACGAGCGCAGCAAGCTGGTGTGTAACTGCAAACACAACACGGAGGGAGCAGACTGCAGCCGCTGCAAGCCCTTCTACAACGACCGTCCCTGGAGGAGATCCACCGCTGACAACTCCAACGAATGCCTGGGTAAGAGTTCCTCAGAAACACGCTTTCTCTGACGGTGGGCTTCCTCACGTGAAGAATAATTCAGCAAAGCATTTCAATGTGACCATTTACTCACCATCATATCATTCCAAACCTGTTTAAATAAAAATGACATTCGTGCGCCAGTAAATATTTTCATATAAAATGAACTTTTTTTACATATTTTATTATGCATGTATAAAAATAATAGTGATAATAATTGATAATATTTGTTAAAGGGATAGTTCACCCAGAAATGAAGATTAGCCCATGATTTCCTCTCCCTCAGCTCATCCGAGGTGTGTGTGACA
Source organism: Gobio gobio (assembly GCF_949357685.1). Lineage (NCBI taxonomy): Eukaryota > Metazoa > Chordata > Actinopteri > Cypriniformes > Gobionidae > Gobio > Gobio gobio. The sequence goes on along the minus strand of NC_137102.1, from coordinate 1,923,386 downwards.
TTCTTCTCTCAGACGAAGAAAATCTGAGTTATATTACAAAAGTCCAGGCTAATCCAAGCATTAGAATTGCAGTAATAGTTGCTCTGTTTTTGAAGTCCATAAAAAGTGCATCTGTGCGTCATATAACTGCTCCAGCGGCTCTGGGGTGTTAATAAAGGCCTTCTGAAGCGAATCCACGCGTTTGTGGAAGAAAAATATCCATATTTAAAACTTTATCAAGTAAACTTTCGGCCTCCGCCTTCTGTGTAAAAGTGTTGAATGTGTAAAGTGAAACTCCAGATGTGTGTGTGACGTCATGACGAGCGGAGCTGAGCGTTAGTCTTTCCATCCGCAGGAGAACTTTACACACTTCCTCCAGAAACTGAACAGGGAAGGCTGAAAGTTTACTTGATAAAGTTTTAAATATGGATATTTTTCTTCCACAAACGCATTGATTCGCTTCAGAAGGCCTTTATTAACACCCCAGAGCCGCTGGAGCAGTTATATGACGCACAGATGCACTTTTTATGGACTTCAAAAACAGAGCAACTATGAATCCAATTCTAAAGCTTGGATTAGCCTGAACTTTTGTAATATAACTCAGATTTTATTCGTCTGAGAGAAGAATGTCACACACACCTCGGATG
>NC_137102.1:1912760-1917760 GCF_949357685.1 Gobio gobio | reverse complement strand
ACGGTGGCCGATTTAGTCCAAGATTAACATGGCTTCCAGTTCGACCTCGTCCACATTGGACACGGTGCCTGTGGGATATTCTGTGCGCAGTGGGATGGTTGGAACTCAACTGGCCTAATTATTCGGCTAGAAAGAACTGCAGCTAATCCAGAGTGAACTTTGATGATAGTAATGTTTATTCAGTCATCCAATTGCAAGGCATAAACAGGTTTGCATGGATATGTACATAAATGTGGTTTCTGTGAGATAACAAATAAGGATGGTAAATATACATACACAGTTAAGAACTGTATAACTACTTATAAGTTACATTTGTATAATGTAACCGTAAACCAGTTATTGTACCATATATAGGTGCTAAAGGCAGCTGCATTAAAAGGAGCGGAGCTGCCGCTGCTAACAACCCAGATAGCAATGAGTCGGCGGACCACCGGCGGTGATCCGGCGGCTGTAGAAGCGTCAGAATTGCGTAATCGCAAACACGTTTGACGGCGCACCGCCGGCGGCAGCCGCTTTTTAAAAGCGGCAGCCGGCTTCCTACCGCCTTCGTACCGCCGCCGGCCCGCAGGCAAACCGCCGTTCCGCCGCCTTTATACCAGAAGGCGGCCCGGCGGAGGCAAACGCTTTTTTCGAACGATCTGCCTCCGCTTATTGTGTAATAAATAATATATATATTTATTTATTATTCATATATTTGTAACATGCAGTTTATGATGGATAATAATTGAACAAACCAGATAAATTCCCATTTGGCATTTTTATTCCACATTTCAAAGTACATTAACTGTCAATGATACAAGATAATATAAATTAAATATAACAGACAATAAATAAGCTTAAATAGGCCTATAAATAACAAAAAACATTTTTACTAAAGAACCTGCATGTTTCCAATTAAATTTTGGTTTAAAAAAAAAAAAAACAGCCTTACAAGCAAATTATAACACTTACAATATTTGTTAATAACAAATAGGTCAGCTCTGGGATGAAAAGAATTACCATTAAATATTATATCAAATAATGAGGATATTTGGTACCAAAGAATGTGCAGGATACCAAATAAATCGAGGTATAACATCACATTTAACAAGCCATTTCTAACAATAGCATAAATGGTAATAATTTAGAGTAAAGCTCTGGAGAAGAATAGAACAGTAGTAGAACAGACCATTATAACAAGCCTGACTATGGGTTCTCCGGTTTTCCCCGACCTCCAGAATGAGGCAGCGCAAATTGGCTTATCTTCAGTGATTTCTTGTGCGCCTATATAAAGGACAAACAACCTCGCCATCCCATATCTATCCAAGGAGCTGCCTTCAAGGCAGGGTCACAGGGAATAAAAAAAAAGTAATTTCCACAGTGAACAGTGTGGATTGGGTGAGTGTAGCCTGAAACTTCTGGCTTCTTTAGGGGTCTTGATGTTACTGACTGCAGGATAAAGAAAGGGTTCCAGGTGTCAGTAGTCAGCCTAGGTGTAAGAGGTCGGCTGTGGGTCCCTCTCAGCTGTGCGGCGTCTTTTTCCACCTTCACGATCAGATGCTCCTTTCAGGTAACGCATAGCGCTAACCTGGACCGCCTCATCAGTGGCATCCTGGGTTGCCGGGTTCTTCCGGATGGCTCCTGTAGAAAATACAGATCTGTCATTCCATGTGAATGTCATAAGGCCACACACATCTACTTAAATATATAACAAATTTATATATTTATATATATATTACTTTGAACAATGGTCTTCAGGAACATGTCTCTAAAACATGCTTTATCCCCTACACCCGTCCAGGTTGTATTAATGGAAAGGTGATTAGAGAAGATACTCTAAAGCATTCGCCACACGGTTGTCTTTAGGTCCCTCCCACATTTGATTGCCAAAAACCGAAGCTGAAAATACAAAAAAGTGTTACAAATTACATATCTCTGAAGCTTCTCATACATAAATATAAAAATGTGACAGGCTGTGGATTCAGACTGTAGAATATGCAGTGTACAATCTTAAATTTTACTTTTTAGATTACCCTACAGCATTATAAACAAAATCAGCACACTTACTGGAGCTCTTTATCCTGCCTCAAACTGTTGTCAAGCAACGCCAAATGGGTTGTCTAGGGGGAGTAACAGACCCCCTGGCAGGGATAACTCTCCAAAAGACACATTGGCACTGAAATGTTGCAGCATAGTGTCCATTTTGTTGTCCATGCTATGCACAACATCGCCAAACTCTCCAAGACGTCGCAGCATTAGGGTCTGATCTGCACCTACAGGGGTTCACAGAATAAAAGAATAAAGCAGTCAGTCCTGGTCCCTCAACTACTAAACTATGACATTTACAACTAGGTCTACTACATGTACAGGTGGCCCCAGTGGGAATTAAACCAACAACCACAGGTGTTGTTTGCAAGTTGTACCTGATTGCCCAGTACGAGCAAACGTCATCAACATTGTTTCACTTGCTTCACCTGCTCTTGAAGTGAGCCGCTGCCATCCGAAGCTACAAAATGAAAGGCATTTGGTAATTTTGGACCTACATCACAGTCAAAAAAGTAAAATTTAAGAAAGAGTGCATGTTCTCACCTGCTCGTGCATTGCTTTCCCTCAGGGCTTGGTTCTCATTCTGGAAATCTACATAAAAAATATTTTATTTTAATTATATATATATATATATATATATATATATATATATATATATATATATATATATATATATATATAACAACAACTACAGGCACAATTTTCCATACTGTTAAAGTTTCCAACATCTGCAATTTCCTGCTTGTCCATCTCAACTCCTTTCAATATTCTTCTCCTTATAGCCCAGTAACTAGACATTGTGACTAACAATTTATTTACCTTGAAAGCCGAAACGATTGTCCAACAATAGGTCTCTTGGATGAAGATAACCGATTGTGCTCTGGTCAAGGTATCTGCAAGAAAATGTGAACAAAACCGCATTGTTAACGTTAAATACAGAATATACAGTAGCTATGCTGTGGGGGGAAAAACTGGTCAGCCAAATGTGGAACAGTAAAATGTATTCATTCAGTGTAGTGATTCAAGTAAACTGCATTGTCCTCAAACATAATAAGTACAGCAGTTCAGAGAAATAACTCATAAATGACCTTAAATGCTAGAAGAACAGTAGCAACACAGCACATGTTAGCTAACACTTGCTAAAACTGACCTAACGTTAGCAGCATGCTTGTTCGGACTAACAAAATAATTTAAATAACCTATATACATCATTCTGTTTTGTTAGAAAACACCAAAAGTTAAACTTAAGTCTTTCTAGATGTAAAGCTTTGGCTAACTTACCTACAGTAGCTAGATACATTTTAACATGTAGAACATGCTTGAACTCAGTGTGTAAAAAAGGCGAAACAGCACGTGTTAGCTAACACTGTGTATTGTGCACTATATCAGCGTGCGTGTCTGAACAAACTAATTAAAACAACCTACCGGTATATACATCAAAAATGAACATAATATTGTGTGACACAAAAAGGAAACATGTACTTACTTAAACGCTCGTAGTCGAGGATATTTTCTGATCTCCTCTCTTCAAATACTAAAACCATGTGATGAGCGGCCACTGTTGGTAAATCTGTATGTTTTACCGGTTTGTCTTCCGTCTTTTTTAAGTATACTGCCCCTCTCGGCCGGTGGAGGTACTTCTCTGTTTTTTTTTATTTTATTTTTATTTAAATTAGTACATGTATAGACAAGTACAATACAAAAAGTACAATGAGAGAAAAATAAAAATAATAAAGCATTGTGGTACAGTTCCGAATATGTAGAACAAAGAATAACAACAAATGTAACACTGTATATAAAATAAATAATAAAAATAAGAATTCTGAGATAGAAAATACTTTATAATATTAAGGCAGTCACATGAAATTGAAAAGCTTTCAGGTTTCTGTTTTTGTAAGCTTTTTGTTTTGCGACCTCATGTTTGAAAGGGTTTCAAATATTGTAAAAATCAGCTTTATAAGAGGTAATATTAGAGGGCTTCTTTTGAGTTATTCTTGTCTTATGAATGTAGAATTTTTCCTAAATAATTAATAATATATTTTTGTTTTTCAGAAAAATATGGGTTTTGAAAACAAAGTAAAATGTCATGAAGTTAGTTCTAATTTTTTGTCATGTCTATTTTAAAGTCAGTCCAAAAAGAAATAGAAAAAAGGCCAATACAAAAATAAGTGTTATCCTAAAATGAACTTTCAAACTTTCTTAACCCTCCTATTATGCTAAAAAAAAAAAAAGTATTAGCCTACATCCATTATGGGTCAAATTGACCAACACTGTTTAAACACACTCGACATGCAAATAATCAAGTGAAAATTTAAATGTAATTTCCTAAACCTAACCTTATCATGGAATCAAGAGTCAAGAATCTGTTATAAACCCTAATGGCTTTGGAGCAAAAAAAAACTAATATTTGATATAATTCACATATAGGCTATTATGATTTTATAATCGCTTCAAATGTGAGAACTAGTTAAAATGCTGTCAGTTCCACTCTATTTCCCAACAAGCCAAACATAGCCAACGTGGCTGGTCGAATTTGAGAGTAGAAATCCTTGTATTTCACAGCGGCTTGCCGCCAGCCGGCCGCGGTCCATTAGGCGGAGGCAATCGCCAGAGAAAATGAAGCCGGCGGCCCGCCGGCTAGTCGGCCGCGGCATCTCGCAAGAAATGGGAGTGACGTATTCGGCGGCAAACGTTTCATCACCGCCAGCGGGACGCACCTATAGCCGACAGCTTAGGGCCGGCGGCAAAAAGAAGCCGTGCCGATATTTTTTGCTATCTGGGAAGCGGTGTCCGGTTACAAAAGTGTGTGCGCCGCTTTAACGTTAGCACTGCAGTGCGCTCTGTATAACAATTGTTACTATGCCGATCAGACCTGATACATATTTCCATCAACATACATTACAAGCAAATATTTTCTATAAACGAATAAACATTGTTGATAACAAAATAACTGAATGATTATTCAAATAGGTGAG
>NC_137102.1:1900260-1910260 GCF_949357685.1 Gobio gobio | reverse complement strand
AAATTATCCATTTCTCTTTTATGCCAAAAATCATTAGGGGCCAATTGTTCAAAAATGATCTGGATTTGGAAATCTCATGTCTTGTTATCCAGGATCAGGTCATCCATTTAAATTGTCTGCCAGTTTTTCCAAGCAAAATTGGATCGGATCACCCTGATCCAGATACACACCTTTTCAGATTACCAGTGCTCTACGGAGCCCCTAAAGGGACATGTGATGGAAAAAATAAAACAAAACAAAAAACAATTCAAATGCTTTTGCGTTCTCGTTCACCCGAGAAACCTTTTGACTGGTTCATCTCTTATAAGAAGTAAAAAGTCTTATAAGTGATAAAAAACACTTTAAATGTAATATAATATTTTTGTTTGATATTTACAGCTGTTTGGAGATTATTTTATGGCGGCTAAATCTTTTTTTACTTTGACTGTAGGTTACCGAAAGCCTTAATAATGTCTACTTCTGATTTATTACTTTAACCATTAGCCTAACTAATCAAGAGCAAATTAAATATGTGTTCATTATATGATACAAATTTTTGACCAGTTTTTAAGTTTTACTATATTTTCTTCCTGGAATCCACCTTTAAATCCTGAAATCTGGTTAGTTGGGATCAGGATAATTCAGTTTTTTTTATCAAAATTATCCGAACATCACAAACTGAAGGTTTGATCCAGATTAAAACTAGGATTGGATTCCGTGATCTAATCTGATTTCAGATTCCTTCTTTCCCTTTTGAACAACCCATATTCAAGATCTGATCCAATCCGATAACCAGAATCCGATCAGCTGACCTTTCAACAACTGGCCCTAGGATATTAAGATCATGTTCCATGAAGATATGTGGTCAATGTTCATATCATAAATGTATTATTAGTAGTAATATGCATTGCTAAGGACTTCATTTGGACAACTTTAACACCAGAACCGCCAGGGGGCGCTGTATACCTAAAACCGCCAGCGGGTCAAATTTACCCATGCAGATGATTACTGTTTTGATACGGCTAAAAAACGTAATATGTCACTGTATTATGCCACGGTCTTTACAAAGTAATGTATAGAGTCATGAAATGATTATTTTTAGTCATTAACTGTGTTTTTGTCCAGTTGTTTTGGGCTATTTTAAGCAGATATCACTTTTTGGTGAATAGGCTAAATCAGCCTGCAATGACAATGAGAATTTGAGGGAAATAAATGCATATTTGGGTGGTGTAATATTATAATAAAATGTCATTAATCTCATATTAAGATAACCCATGTTATTTAAATTACTAAAATACCCTAAATAGACAATAAAGAGCGATTATAATAATCCACCGCACTGCATGTGCAACGACAAATCTAAGCGCACAGTTTCACCTAATTAATTATTCATTTAATAGCCTAGTTATATCATTTATAATTTGAATAAGAGAACAACACCAATATTCCTGTAATCATGAATTTTTTTTATTCATTACATTATAGATCAGAAAAATATTTTTTCAGGAAACGGGCAGACTTGAATAAATAGCAACACAGTAGCAAACAATTACACAATAAAAAATAGCTAAACAAAAATGTATAATTAATCCAAAGTTTGAATTATAAACAGGCTAAAACATCTTTTATTAGACTGTGTGTTGTGTGACTGTTTACAGTAAGCCGAGGCGTTGCTCAAACACAGTGTGAAAATAGAGGATTTATATCGGGGTAAATTTGACCCGCTGGAGCTTATAGGTATTTACTTTTACATTTACATTTATGCATTTGGCAGACGCTTTTATCCAAAGCGACTTACATTGCATTCAAGGTACACATTTTACATTTTGTCAGTTCTTGCTTTCCCTGGGAATCGAACCCATGACCTTGGCGTTGCTATAGGAAAGCTAAATGCCCCGTTTTTAAATCTGGCTTTATCTGAACAATTTTTAACAACGGGATTGTAAATAACACAGTTTTAGTAAAAGTCAGTGACTGGGAGACTTGGATATTTTTTTGGAAATCTTTTATGTACATTTGAAAAATAGCCATGGGTAAATTTTAAAGGAGATTTTCTCAATATTTAGATGTTTTTGCACCCTCTGTCCTATTGTCCAATCCTAACAAACCATCCATCAGTGAGAGATGCTTTATTCAGATGGAGATCTCCCTTATGACTGCTGTTGAGCTCCAGGGTCACATTTGACAACACCTTTTGTGAGAAGGTAAAATAGACTTTTAAAATTCTATCTGAATAAAAATGCTCAGCTGGGTGACGTGTGTTTAATTGGGGTGGGCAGGACACTGACCCTCCAGGAGGATTGGACAGCCCTGGCATGAGCCAGCTACAGCCGTCCCGTCTCTCTGCTAATAAACCTGTGCTTCTTACTCTCAGGTGTAAACTTGGCTACTTCAACCTGGACCCGCAGAATCCGCAGGGCTGCACTCCATGCTTCTGCTTCCAGCACTCCACAGTGTGTGAGAGCGCTGAGGGCTACAGCATACACACCATCAGCTCCGCCTTCGACAGGGGTGAGCCTCCATCCTCTAGCCTCCGCCCTGTTAGGGTCATGTGAGCTGGAGAGTGAATGTGTTGTGTTGTTGAACAGATGATGAGGGCTGGAGAGGACAGCAGCGCGGCGGCTCCACTGTTCCTGTCCAATGGTCAGCCAGCTCTCGAGAGATCTCGCTCATCTCTGAAGACTACTTCCCCATCTACTTTGTGGCTCCAGGTATGGCAACAGTTGCTTGAGCATTGATTGACAGGAGGACATGTTGCTCTAACAGCTGTATTCTTTGTTTCTGTAGAGAAGTTTCTGGGTAATCAGCTGCTGAGCTACGGCCAGAACCTCACGCTGAACTTCCGGATCCAGAGGCACGATGCTCGGCTGTCCGCGGAGGACGTCGTGCTGGAGGGGGCGGGGCTTCGTGTTGCCGTGCCGCTCATCGCCCAGGGCAATTCCTACCCCGGAGAGGAGACGCAAACCTTTGTGTTCAGGTGATGCATTTCATTTGATTTTTATTTAAAGGTGTAGTGTGTAAGTTTTAGCGGCATCTAGTGGTGAGGTTCCAACCCTCCCTTCTGAAGCACAGAGAGAAGCTACGGTGGCCCACACAGGACAAACATCTGAGACAGCAGAGAGTAGCTAGTGCTCTGTAGAGAAGTTTGTCCCTTTAGGGCCACTGTAGAAACATGGCGGCACAAAATGGCGTCTTTACTGTAAGGGACCCGCGGTGTGTGTAGATAGAAACGCCTCATTCTAAGATCATAAACACACAACGGTCTTTACACACCACTGAGAACAGAGTTATGTGTGTTATACTGCATTTCTGTCAATAGATCCTCATCAATACTACACACTGCACTAGTGATGCACCGGAATGAAAATTCTGGACCGAAACTGAAAATTTAGGATGCACTTGGCCGAAAACCGAAACTGAAGCCGAAAATGGCTTATTTTAAAAAAACGTATACTAATATATATATATATAAATTGCTTGAATTTAATGGATCTGAAATGAAAAAAATCACGAACCAATAGAATAATCAAACTTTTATTAAGTTACATAACACAACCTAAAATATTTTTAACAATAAATATAAATAATAATACCAAATAATATCATTCTTCAAGTTTTATTTTCCATCAAATAAAATAGTTTTTTAACAGTTGTGCAAAAAAAGATCCACAATTATCTGAATAACTGCACACAAATGCACTGAATAGTCTCTCACTGTCTGCCACTGTTCTCCGGGAAATATGGCATTTGGGGGGTAAAATATGTGTTTTTTTGGCAGGGTTAGCTGCTAAAATTCGCATTCCTGGGTCTAAATATCCCATAATTTGGGGTCGCTTCAATCCACGGACATGGAAAAACATAGACTTGGCAACACTGCTCCGGGCAGATAAACACCTGTGCAATCCGCTCAAGCAGTGGAAAGCGGCCTTCGCTCACGCCAGTAGTCCAGGGGATTCTCGCTTCTGCCAATGGTAGTTCAGCTTACGTTAGAAACGTCTCTGTTTGTTCTCTCACCGCTGACATGCTTCATCTGTGATAGGCAGACGCATCACCTGATAACGGCTCGACCGTGAGGGAAACCCAAGCACTTGCGCACGGATGGGAGGGGCGGGTGACATTCATTTTCGGTTTACGTTTTCGGCTGTTTTTTTATCTCGGCCCGAAACCGATAATGCCATTTTGGGCCGAACATTTTCGGTGGCTGAAATTTCGGTGCACCCCTACACTGCACCTTTAAACCACGGCTTCATTAACATCAACACATTCAAATACTCTACGTTGGCTCTAGTGGCCATTCTGTGTTCTCAGTTAAATATATAAATAATATATAATATAAGGTTTGTTAGTGTTTTTGAAAGATGCTCACTAAGACTGTGTCTGTTTGAAACAGTAAAAACAGGAATATTAGATATATAAATGACTTGTGTTGGCAAAATGAGTCGCAATGAACTCAAAAACACATTCACTATTAGAACACATTCAAAATCATGTACGATTTGTTTGAAAGTCGATAGACTCAGCAAAGTCAATTTCTTGAGTTTTCTGAAGGTTATGAAATAAAATCACACACACTTTAAAATCCCTGGTAATAACACCACATTTGACACACAATATCTATAGGGGAAATCTCTTTATTTCCATGATACCACAATTGTTTGATTAACATTAATGAAACAGACAGCCCTAGATATGAATGCACGGATCTAATATAATGTCACGCATCGGATGTTTTAACCAAACGTTCACTTCAGACAGCAGATGATGTTTGTGTAGGGATGGCTCGATACACAATTTTGTCTTCGGTACAGTACCACAATCTAATCCCGAAGTAGCGATATTAAATCCATACCACACCGGGTCTGAATTTTGGCGCGGGTATTTCACATAATTTGACTCACTCTTGCAAGTTTGCGGTGTATGATGTGGGAAATTACTGCAAATGTGTATTAGTAAATGAATCAACACAGATTATCACATCAAATCAGGCATTTGGACACTTTCTATTGAGAAGTCATTTCAGCAACACTCAACATTTGCAGATCTCTTCAGGCTTCATGAGACATCGCTGCTCTATAAAAGCTTCTGTGGCTCAGATTCAACACGTTCACTGTCGTTTCAGGAGAGCTGACGGAAATCTGCCCACGTCTTTTTAAACCTCACCAATTTGAACATGCGAGAGATTTTATAGCATTTGGTAATACATGGGATGGGAGCTCTTAGAGAGAGTTTCTGTGCGCTCATACCAACACACACACACACACACACACACACACACACACACACACACACACACACACACACACACACACACACACACACACACACACACACACACACACACACACACACACACACACACACACACACACACACACACACACACAAGCCTAAAGAGCTTGCGCAGTTCAAATTGAGCTGTTTTTCCTCAGTCAAAAACGCACAAAATGATGTCCAAAATGTCCATCTTTAGTGAGTAGTCACATAAACACAGTCCAGTGAATGTAAATAGTGCAATGCGTGCAAATATGATGAGATCTAAACGTCACTGGTGGAATAAATTAGATTGTTTGAATTATGCACTCACCTGTCGATCATAATGTCTTGTACAAGAGAGGAATGGCAAGGTTTGATGGCTCTTCAGCAGCTTTATAAGCAAATTAATTCCAAATTTCACGTCTACTCTCTTTAATTAGTTTTGTGTGTGTTGAGTGAGATTCAACTGCTGTATTCATTTTGTTCTGTTGCCACATTTACTGGTTTCGTGTCAGTTTGTGTAGCGCACCTAGCGCTGAGCTTCGGAACAGCAGCATATACCGAAATGAGCAAAATCATGATATCGTACCGCTTGAAATAAAATATATACGGGTATTTTCCCAGTACCGGTTTACCACACATCCCAAAGTTTGTGTGAAGACAGATGTGTTGAAATGCTGTAAATCTGTGTGTTTGTGGGTCGTGCACAGTCTGAGTGTGTTTGTGTGCACGCATCGTATCTGTCAGTCAGTGTGAGTGAGATCGTCTTCATGGATTTCCTCTCAGAAAACACAAATAAAGACACGTTTGGAGCACTGGGATGGCTAGACGAGGGCTTAATGAACTCACTTATGTGTGAACCTTAAAATCGTCTTTCTTAACGTGTTGATCCCGTGTGCATTCAGACTGCTTTTGCCATCACGGGTCACAAATAATAAACATTTTTACTAAAATAATGATTTTAAATAAATAAGTTAATGTTGTAAATGTATAATACTTTGAAGTTAATGCACGTGTTAATGTTTCATTCTAAGACACAGTTTAGGTTTAGGTTTCATATTCAACTCAATCTTTTGCAAATCAATTGATTAATGCACATGTGTGACCCTGGAGCTCAACCCCAGTCATAAGGGAGATGTACAGATCATCTTCAGCTGAATAAATCATCTCTCACTGATGTATGGTTTGTCAGGATAGGACAATATTAGAACATCTGAGTGTGCAAAAACATCTAAATATTGAGAAAATCTCCTTTAAAGTTGTCCAAATGAAGTCCTTAGCAATGCATATTACTACTAATAATACATTTATGATATGAACATTGACCAAATATCTTCATGGAACATGATCTTAATATCCTCATGATTTTTGGCATAAAAGAAAAATGGATAATTTTGACTCACTCAATGCCACAGATATACCCGTGAGACGCAGCACTGCTGTTCAGCTTTTTTATTTATTTAATTTTTTATTTATTTACAGGAACTGTGCATATTAATGAACATTTCTGTCAATATGCCAGAGTTAGCCAAAAGGCTATTTTTCACCTGCAGTCACTGGACAGATGTCATCCTAAAAGAGAGTAAACGTTACATTTTACATAACAATATAACAATTACAATACAATTTAAAAAAGTACTAAGTTAAGATGTACAATAAAAACACATCCGACCAACATCAGACCAACATCAGACAAACATCAGACAAACATCAGACAAACATCAGACAAACATCAGACAAACATCAGACAAACATCAGACAAACATCAGACAAACATCAGACAAACATCCGACCAACATCAGACAAACATCAGACAAACATCAGACAAACATCCGACCAACATCAGACAAACATCCGACCAACATCCGACCAACATCCGACCAACATCAGACAAACATCAGACAAACATCCGACCAACATCAGACAAACATCCGACCAACATCCGACCAACATCCGACCAACATCAGACAAACATCAGACAAACATCCGACCAACATCAGAACATCCGACCAACATCAGACCAACATCAGACAAACATCAGACAAACATCAGACAAACATCAGACAAACATCAGACAAACATCAGACAAACATCAGACAAACATCAGACAAACATCCGACCAACATCAGACAAACATCCGACCAACATCAGACAAACATCAGACAAACATCAGACAAACATCAGACAAATACATGAGCACATACACACAACGCAAGAAGCAAGCAGGAGGCTAATATTGGGCTAATGTTGACAGCTCTGATTATCAATTAACCATTTCTTTAACTGAATCTTAAATGTACTATATGTGGTTACGTTTCTGATGTATATGGTGGTGAGGTTCCACTCAGTAGCAGCTCGGACAAAAAAAGCGGTTTGGCCAAATACACTTTTCCTAAAAGGAATAAAGCAATCTCCCCTCGCTGCAGGTCTGGTTCTGCTATAATCAGCCGTTTCAATATTGACAAACTGGCGTAGAGGAGGAGATGATAGACCATGAATCATTTTATAGAAAAGACATTAATCTGCACATTTTACCATGTTTTCGCAGCTGAATAATGTGTTTTTGTAATATTGGACAGTGATGAGAAATGCATGGTTTTTTATCCAATATTTTGACAGTTGGTTTGTAAAGTGATTGAAGAGGTTTGAGATGTGACACTAGCTTGTGACCAAATGGGTAAACAATAAGTCATATGTGAGAAGATCATATAGTGCATGTACATTTTTGCTGCCTGTGTGGGCATTTTATGGCGAATGTGTCTAAAGTTACTGAGGTTGAATTTGATTCGATTACAGACCTTTTTTACCTGTGATTTAAACGAAAGCTTTGGATTAATTACATCCCCCAGATATCTATATTCTGACTCCGTCTGCAGCTCCAGGCTCATGTGTGTCTCTTATCTGCTGTCCAGTTGCTTGTAATGTTGAATTTCCTCTCTTGTCCTCCAGACTCCATGACACCACTGACTACCCTTGGCGACCCACGATGAAACATGCCGACTTCCAGAAGCTCCTGCACAATCTGACGTCTGTTATGATTCGGGGAACCTACAGCTCTAGAAGTGCGTCTTGTTTTAGTCGCTCTCTGAAGATGAAATCTGAATGTGTTGATCTTGAGTTCTAACGTGATGATCTTTGTGCTGTAGGTGCTGGTTATTTGGACAACGTGTCCCTGGTGAGCGCCCGGCGTGGCGCTGGAGCTGCGGCCCGATGGGTGGAGAAGTGCTCGTGTCCTCAGGGGTATGTGGGTCAGCACTGTGAGGAGTGTGATCTGGGATACAGGAGGAGCCGGCCGGAGATGGGCCGCTTCAGCTCCTGCGAGCCGTGCAACTGCAACGGACACAGCGACTCCTGTGACCCTGTGACAGGTTTGTGTTCACAGCTGATGTTTTTCTATTGCATTGCTTTAGTGTTGATACATCGTTTCCTCTGCTCTCCGGAGATCCAGCCCACAGGCTGCATATTGCATATTCATCATCTAGATGAGGCTTCACAGGAGGTCATGTGCTCTGGATGCAACATAAAGCCATTCAAAATATACTAGATGTGATTTTAATTATATACTGTAGCTCTAAATCCACAATAAGAAAATGACATTCAATACATTCTGTACTCGAAATACAGAAATACAGACATGTCTAGGTATTCCACCCAAAATTCACAATACACACCGATCAGCCATAACATTATGACCTGATATTGTGTTGGTGACCCGTCTCTGATGGCCTCCTCTAGACCCCTGAAGGTGTGCTGTGGAATCTGGCACCAAGATGTTAGCAGCAGATCCTTTAAGTCCTGCATGGATTGGACTTGTTTGTTCAGCTCATCCCACAGATGCTCGATTGGATTGAGATCTGGGGAATTTGGACTCAAACTCATTGTTGTGCTGCTCATTTTGTGCTTCCTCAGCCCAGGCCGCCTTCTTCCATTGCTCCGTGGTCCAGTTCTGATGTTCTTAAGTTTTTTCGGGAAAATAACTCAAACATTTTTTTTGTTTTTGTTTAAAATAAGGAAAATAATCTGCCAATGGGGTAAGCAAAATAATCTTAATTCAAACAGAAAACAAGATTATTTTCTTTACCCCATTGGCAGATTATTTTAAGAAAAGCATGTTTTGCAGTGCAGTCGTCTAGCCCTGGGGTTTTCAACTTATGACCCCCAAATATAATGAACCTTTATGAGGGACCCCCTTCCTAAAATCCATCTATTTTTATGTAAGAAAAAACATTTAAACTGTTAGATAAATAGTAAGTATGACATTATAAATAAAACATATTGTTTCCCAACTTAAATGAGCTATACTTAATGTTGGATTTATAAACCTGAAGAAGAACATTTTCAATTAAAAATGATTTTTATAAGCAACTTTAAGAATAAATGTATGTTAGCAGTTTATGATCTGTGTTGAGAAAACTGCCTTGCAACCCCAGTGAGCGAGATAAAGGGGACTATAGTGAGAAACAAACATATGCAATTCTAGTCGGCAAGAAAGGAGAGAAACATTTAGAAATTAAACCGTTAGAGTAGAATTTATCCATATTTGCTTTTCTGGGGACCCCTTAGAACCTTCTGGAGGAGCCCTGGCCCTCACAATCTGGCCCTTGTCAAACTCACTCAAATCCTTACGCTTGCCCATTTTTCCTGCTTCTAACACATCAACTCTGAGGACTAAATGTTCACTTGCTGCCTAATATACCCCACCCACTCACAGAGATCATCAGTGTTACTTCATGATTGGTGCTAGTGCTAGTTTTGTCTTTGTCTTTGT
>NC_137102.1:1877760-1895260 GCF_949357685.1 Gobio gobio | reverse complement strand
AAATGTCAGTTCCAGTGACAGTCGGTTATGTGACGCTTAAATGCTTAATGTATTACAATTGAACTAAACTCATGTGATTTTAGGTGTAAAAGTCTATGACTGCAGTCAAAACTAACTCTGGTGTGAGCTCGCCTTGAGGACGCAGGACGGGCCGTTTTATTAGAGAAGGGAAACTGACGTGTTGTTTCTAAAACAGGTGAACCAGCAGAGACAGAAGCTTCTGGAACTCCAGAATCTGATCGATAATCTGGACAACAGTGAGAGCACCGTGAGCGACAAGGCCTTTGAGGACCGACTCAAGGAGGCCGAGAAAACCATCATGGACTTACTGGAGGAGGCTCAGGCCAGCAAAGGTACCGTCATGTGCTCATTTTCAAAATATCTCCATATATTGTTAAACATTTAATACGACCTCGTATTGCTTAAAGGATTAGTCACTTCGAAATGAACATTTTAATCATCAGGATTGTTCTGCTCATAATGGACTTCAATGGGAACCAACGGCTGAAGGTCCAAATCACTGCAGTTTCAGAGGCTCTGACCAATCACAGACGAGGAATAGAGTCTGATCTAGACAAACCATCGCCACATTTACAACACACACACACATTTATACACTTTAACCTCAGACGCTGGACTTCAGTGTTGTTCGTATGATGTCATCACGTCTGAAAGGTCACATGACGCAGGTGGAAGTGCCGAAAAACTCCATCTCATGTTCTCCTCCAACTTTACAATCGTCCGTCATCGTTGTTTCCCCTTTATTTGTGTAAAGGTCATTGATTTAGTCTCTGCACGTTCATTTAACACTTCCACCTGCGTCATGTGACCTTTCAGACGTGATGACATCATACGAGCAACACTGAAGTTGAGCGTCTGAGGTTAAAGTGTATAAATGTGTGTGTGTGTTGTAAATGTGGCGATGGTTTGTCTAGATCAGACTCTATTCCTCGTCTGTGATTGGTCAGAGCCTCTGAAGCTCTTCCTCTGAAACTGCAGTGATTTGGACCTTCAGCCGTTGGTTCCCATTGAAGTCCATTATGAGCAGAAAAATCCTGGAATGATCCTCAAAAAACGTAATTTCCACTGAAGAATAAGTCAACATCAGATCTATGTGACTGTACATCAGATTGATTGTGTTCTCTTTCTCGGTTGTCTCCCAGAAGTGGATCAAGGGCTTCTGGAGCGTCTGAACAGCATCAACCGGACCCTGAGCGGCCAGTGGAACCGGCTGCAGAACATCAAGAGCACGGTGGACTCCACAGGGGCGCAGGCGGACCGGGCTCGCCATCGGGTGCGAGAGGCGGAGAACCTGATCAACACCGCTAGAGAAGAGCTGGACAAAGCCAAGGAGGCCATCAGTAAAGTGGTGAGAACTCCAGCTCGTGCTTATCTCTCTTAATGGCAGGGCTTAAAAACGGAAAAAAATATCAATGGTTCACTCCGAGCTGAATCGATATTATAGCGTTTCCGTTTTTGCGTTCCTCAATAAACATTACTGTTCCAAAAACGGTTTGATATGAAAAAATAACAGTTAATAACATTATTTTAATTTAGCCTATACTTTAAACATATATGTATAAATAAAGACTTATTTTCACTCAATAATAATATAACGCATGATAATTAAACTTGAATATTTATTTCATAACATTTTTAAAACCCACAGAAATACATGCATTAATTACAAAGCATAAACAGCGGGACAAATATTGAGCTGTTTTAATGGAGCTGAAAGTGGCTCTTATGCCGAATTCTTTTCAGAAGAGTGAGAACATTCTTTGTAACGTTACATAACTTTTTTTCAACACGACTTGTTTTAAAAAATGTATAAATAAACTGGATAACCATTAATGCACTGTCAACTGGTATTTTCAAAGCAAACACTACGCAACACGTCCTTGCATCCCATAATCAAATTCAGTCAGCTAATAAAGCTTGATCATTTAATGCAATATAACACCATTTAATGCGAAGCATCAGCCGTCTATATAGAAAACATTGAGCTGTCCTGTATTGGCCATCTGAAAGACTATAGGACAAATGTTTGATAGATGCTAGTAGCCTACTTGGACAGGCTTAAACAAAATCCATAAGCTAGCCTAAATCAGTCTATTTGAGCTTAAAGTCCGTACTGCTTATTTAAACGTATGAAAAGAATGTCCTCCAATACCTGCGCTTTCATTGATGAGCTCAGCGGGGAGAGAAATGTGCTTGAGGCGTGTAAATGCGCTCACACTGACGGTAGATTCACAGATGATGGTGCGCGGGCATTTCACTCTCGCTTGATCCGTCACATCACATGCTGAGCTACTCTATTCATGATTGGTCACTGCCAGATTAAAGTATTAAAGAGAACGATAAAATAACGTTATTAACCGGTTAATGGTCATTTCAAATTAACGTTTCTGTTCAGAACGATTCAAATTGATTTTGATTTCGTTTTTGTTCCTCTTAAAATTTCGTTTGTTTCCGGTTTTCGTTTTCGTTCCTTGAACCGGTTCGGAGCCCTGCTTAATGGCAATATGTATATATTAACTTTCATCCTATTTGACTTCCCATAGGACATTAAAATTCCCACAACCTCAGGAGATCCCAACAACATGACCCTTCTGGCAGAGGAAGCCCGTAAACTGTCAGAGAAGTGAGTGAGTGCTTCAGTCAGTGTTGATGTGACTCTGGATCAGTTTTATTGAACCTCTTCTGTTTCTCTTTGCTCAGACATAAAGCAGACGCCGATCAGATTGAAAAGATTGCGAAGGACGCCAACGACACTTCCACGAAGGCGTATAATATGCTGAAGAAGGCACTCGATGGGGAAAACAAGACCAGCGGCGACATTGATGAGCTCAACAGGAAGTACGTCCTGGACATCACATGTTATATGACTTCCTTTCTCAGAGCATCTTATGATAATATGTTTGTTCAGCCAGTAGCTGAGGATATAAAGTACATTAGAATAGGGTGCAAATATCATTACTATAAATATTATTTTATATATATATATATATATATATATATATATATATATATATATATATATATATATATATATATATATATATATATATATATATTACAATTTATAATATAAATTATAATAATGAAATTTGCACCTTATTCTATTTTTATATATTATTTATGTATTTAATTAATTAATTTTATTTATTTATTTAATATTTATTTATTATACATTTTATTATATATATATATATATATATATATATAATAAAATGTATAATAACAATGTATGATAATGATATTTGCCCCTTATTATATATATAATATTTATTTATTTATAATTTCTTTCTTTATTTAATTTTATATTTATTTATTTAACTAGTTGTATTTATTTATTTATTTAATTTTATTTATTTAATTTTATATTTGTTCATTTAATTTTATATGTATTTATATTTATTTTTATATATACTTTATGATGTTATTATTTTTTTTATTTTTTAAATTATATTATATTTAATTTTATTTTTATTTATATAACAAATGTAATATTTATTTATTTTATTTTATTTTATTTATTTAATTGTATTAATTTATTATATATATATATATATAATAAATAAAACGAATTAAATAAATATAAAATAAAAAAATAAAATAAATTTTATATATATATATATATATATATATATATATATATATATATATATATATATATATATATATATATATATATATATATAAATATATATAAATATATATATATTTATTTATATAATACATTTTTATTTATTTTATTTGTATTTATTTAATTTAATTTATTTATTTTATATTTATTCATTTTATATGTATTTATTTATTTTATATTTATTCATTTATTAAATTTTATATTTATTTAATTAAAAAATAATAGTGACTTTAAATGCAGATGCTCATGCTGTTGTTGTGTGCTCAGATATATAGAAGCTAAAGATCTGGCTAAGAATCTGGAGAAGCAAGCAGCTAAAGTTCATGCTGAAGCAGAAGAGGCGGGAAACAAAGCTCTGAAGATCTACGCTAACCTGACCAGCTTACCCCCAGTCGACACCAAAACTTTAGAGGTGCTGATTTCAGAGCTTGCTCTCATTCTTGCTGAATCAACTCTGATGCATCTATAATCAAATCCTCCTGTGTGTTTCCCTCAGGATGAGGCCAATAAAATTAAGAAGGAGGCATCAGACCTGGACAAACTGATAGACAAGACAGAGAAGGAGTACAACGACCTGAGAGAGGACCTGCGGGGCAAAGAGACGGAGGTGCGCAAACTGCTGGACAAAGGAAAGACAGAGCAACAGGTACATCAGATTTAACTTTCGTCTGCTTTCGTTAGTGCTCATGAAACCAGCTCAGAGTCACTGCATGAGAGACACTCTGGCGTTTTATAAACAGCACTTTCATGATTACTCTAAGACTAGATGTTAGTGATATTGTGTATTTGTTCACTCACTGTATTGCCCATCATGCTGAGAAGTGAATGTGTTCCTGATAAACAGTGAATGTGTCGTCACGGTCAGTGTGTTAGCCAGTGCTGGACAGTGCCTGAATGTGTGTTTGTGTGTGTGTGTGTGTGTGTGTGTGTGTGTGTGTGTTGTGCGACTCTCTTCAGACGGCCGATCAGTTGCTGGCTCGTGCAGACGCAGCGAAGGCTTTGGCTGAGGAGGCGGCAAAGAAAGGCAAATCGACCTTCCAGGAGGCGCAGGACATATTAAACAACCTCAGAGGTGAGGGTCATGGGTCATGGGTCATGGGTCATGCGGCGTCTTTTATAAAATAATAATACCTTATTATATATTATAAAATAAAAAAAGATGCACGACATGTTAGAAACCCCTCTATGTGATGCATTATGTGCTAACCATGAAATATACATTTTTATTACATGAAATCACTTCAATCATACAAAAAAAAAAGACATTTGTGGGGTACTTGATTTGTTTATTTAGATATGTGTTAATCTTTGTGTCTCACTTTTAGACTTTGACAAGAGAGTGAATGACAACAAAACTGCTGCTGAGGATGCCATGAGGCGAATCCCAGAAATCAATGCGACCATCAATGAAGCCAATGAGAAGACCCGACGAGCAGAGGCGGCTTTAGGCAACGCCGCCGCAGACGCTAAAGATGCAAAGGCAAAGGCAGAGGAAGCGGAGAAAATCGCTAATGACGTCCAGAAGGTACATGTTGAGTTTCAGAGGAAGAACATCAAAGCACAAAGTCCTGGGACGTCTGTATCTTCATCAAACAGTCATGCCAGAGTCACGCCACAATCACACGCCAGTGACACGCCACAGTCACACGCCACATGCCAGAGTCACACTACATGCCAGAGTCACGCCACAATCACACACCAGTGACACGCCACAGTCACACGCCACATGCCAGAGTCACGCTACACGCCAGAGTCACGCTACACGCCAGAGTCACGCTACACGCCAGAGTCACGCTACACGCCAGAGTCACGCTACACGCCAGAGTCACGCTACACGCCAGAGTCACGCTACACGCCAGAGTCACGCTACACGCCAGAGTCACGCTACACGCCAGAGTCACGCTACACGCCAGAGTCACGCTACACGCCAGAGTCACGCTACACGCCAGAGTCACGCTACACGCCAGAGTCATGCCACAGTCACACGCCACACGCCAGAGTCACGCCACAGTCACACGCCAGTCACACGCCACACGCCAGAGTCACGCCACAGTCACACGCCAGAGTCACACTACACGCCAGAGTCACGCCACAGTCACACGCCAGTCACACGTCACGCGCCAGAGTCACGCCACAGTCACACGCCACACGCCAGAGTCACGCCACAGTCACACACCAGTCACACGCCAGAGTCACGCCACAGTCACACGCCAGTCACACGCCACACACCAGAGTCACACTACACGCCAGAGTCACGCCACAGTCACACGCCAGTCACACGCCACACGCCAGAGTCACGCCACAGTCACACGCCAGAGTCACACTACACGCCAGAGTCACGCCACAGTCACACGCCAGTCACACGTCACGCGCCAGAGTCACGCCACAGTCACACGCCACACGCCAGAGTCACGCCACAGTCACACACCAGTCACACGCCAGAGTCACGCCACAGTCACACGCCAGTCACACGCCACACACCAGAGTCACACTACACGCCAGAGTCACGCCACAGACACGCCACACGCCAGAGTCACGCCAGAGTCACACTACACGCTAGAGTCACGCCACCGCCACAATCATGTCACCACCACTGTCACACCACATGCCACCGCAACAGTCATGCCATACGCCACAGACACGCTACATCCCAGAGTCACGCCACACGCCAGAGTCACGCCAGAGTCCCGCCACAGACACGCCACCTGCCAGAGTCACGCCACAGACACGCCACATGCCAGAGTCACGCCACAGACACGCCACACGCCAGAGTCACGCCACACGCCAGAGTCACGCCACCGCCACAGTCATTTCACCACCACTGTCACACCACATGCCACCGCAACAGTCATGCCATACACCACAGACACGCCACATCCCAGAGTCACGCCACATGCCAGAGTCACGCCACAGTCACACGCCAGAGTCACACTACACGCCAGAGTCACGCCACAGACACGCCACACGCCAGAGTCATGCCACACGCCAGAGTCATGCCACACGCCAGAGTCACGCCAGAGTCACACTACACGCCAGAGTCACACTACACGCCAGAGTCACGCCACCGCCAGTCATGTCACCACCACTGTCACACCACATGCCACCGCAACAGTCATGCCATACGCCACAGACACGCCACATCCCAGAGTCACGCCACACGCCAGAGTCCCGCCACAGACACGCCACATGCCAGAGTTACGCCACGCGCCAGAGTCACGCCACAGACACGCCACATGCCAGAGTCACGCCACAGACACGCCACATGCCAGAGTCAGGCCACACGCCAGAGTCACGCCACAGACATGCCACACGCCAGAGTCACGCCACACGCCAGAGTCACGCCACACGCCAGAGTCACGCCACAAGCCAGAGTCACGCCACCGCCACAGTCATTTCACCACCACTGTCACACCACATGCCACCGCAACAGTCATGCCATACACAACAGACACGCCACATCCCAGAGTCACGCCACATGCCAGAGTCACGCCACAGTCACACGCCAGTCACACGCCAGAGTCACACTACACGCCAGAGTCACGCCACAGACACGCCACACGCCAGAGTCATGCCACACGCCAGAGTCATGCCACACGCCAGAGTCATGCCACACGCCAGAGTCATGCCACACGCCAGAGTCATGCCACACGCCAGAGTCATGCCACACGCCAGAGTCATGCCACACGCCAGAGTCATGCCACACGCCAGAGTCATGCCACACGCCAGAGTCATGCCACACGCCAGAGTCACGCCAGAGTCACACTACACGCCAGAGTCACACTACACGCCAGAGTCACGCCACCGCCAGTCATGTCACCACCACTGTCACACCACATGCCACCGCAACAGTCATGCCATACGCCACAGACACGCCACATCCCAGAGTCACGCCACACGCCAGAGTCCCGCCACAGACACGCCACATGCCAGAGTTACGCCACGCGCCAGAGTCATGCCACAGACACGCCACATGCCAGAGTCAGGCCACAGACATGCCACACGCCAGAGTCACGCCACAGACACGCCACACGCCACAGACACGCCACACGCCAGAGTCACGCCACACGCCAGAGTCACGCCACACGCCAGAGTCACGCCACACGCCAGAGTCACGCCACACGCCAGAGTCACGCCACACGCCAGAGTCACGCCACCGCCACAGTCATTTCACCACCACTGTCACACCACATGCCACCGCAACAGTCATGCCATACGCCACAGACACGCCACATCCCAGAGTCACGCCACATGCCAGAGTCACGCCACAGTCACACGCCAGTCACACGCCAGAGTCACACTACACGCCAGAGTCACGCCACAGACACGCCACATGCCAGAGTCATGCCACACGCCAGAGTCATGCCACACGCCAGAGTCATGCCACACGCCAGAGTCACGCCAGAGTCACACTACACGCCAGAGTCACACTACACACCAGAGTCACGCCACCGCCAGTCATGTCACCACCACTGTCACACCACATGCCACCGCAACAGTCATGCCATACGCCACAGACACGCCACATCCCAGAGTCACGCCAGAGTCACGCCACAGACACGCCACATGCCAGAGTTACGCCATGCGCCAGAGTCACGCCACAGACACGCCACAGACACGCCACATGCCAGAGTCACGCCACAGACACGCCACATGCCAGAGTCACGCCACACGCCAGAGTCACGCCACAGACATGCCACACGCCAGAGTCACGCCACAGACACCCCACATGCCAGAGTCACGCCACAGACACGCCACATGCCAGAGTCACGCCACACGCCAGAGTCACGCCACAGACACGCCACATGCCAGAGTTACGCCACGCGCCAGAGTCACGCCACAGACACGCCACATGCCAGAGTCACGCCACAGACACGCCACACGCCAGAGTCACGCCACACGCCAGAGTCACGCCACACGCCAGAGTCACGCCACACGCCAGAGTCACGCCACACGCCAGAGTCACGCCACACGCCAGAGTCACGCCACACGCCAGAGTCACGCCACACGCCAGAGTCACGCCACACGCCAGAGTCACGCCACACGCCAGAGTCACGCCACACGCCAGAGTCACGCCACACGCCAGAGTCACGCCACACGCCAGAGTCACGCCACACGGCAGAGTCACGCCACACGGCAGAGTCACGCCACACGGCAGAGTCACGCCACAGACACGCCACACGGCAGAGTCACGCCACATGCCAGAGTCATGCCACACGCCACAGACACGCCACACGCCAGAGTCACGCCACAGACACGCCACACGCCAGAGTCACGCCACACGCCAGAGTCACGCCACAGACACGCCACACGCCAGAGTCACGCCACACGCCAGAGTCACGCCACAGACACGCCACATGCCAGAGTCACACTACACGCCAGAGTCACGCCACACGCCACAGACACGCCACACGCCAGAGTCACGCCACAGACACGCCACATGCCAGAGTCACGCCACAGTCACGCCACCACCACATTCATGTCACCACCACTGTCACACCACATACCACCACCACAGTTGCGCCACACGGCACAGTCATGGCTCAGTCAGGCCACAGTCACACGTCAGAGTCATGCTATAGGCCACAGCTCCAGAAGAGAGATTTTCTTCATTGCATGTTCTGTGGTGCCTGTAATGTACTAAACTAGACTTCCTTCATTGGGCTTGTGTTGATCAGGGCTCAGCGAAGACTAAGGCAGATGCAGAGCAAGCGTTTGAGGACACGATGAAGCTGGATGGAGAAGTCAACAACATGATGGACCAGCTCACAGCCGCTGAGAAAGAGCTGGAGAAGAAGAAAGCAGAGGCGGACGCTGACATGATGATGGCATCCATGGTGTGTTACGCTCTTTCTGTGTCCCACTAGCTGGAATACCTCACTGCAGACGTGTGTGTGTGTGTGTGTGTACTGACTGCTGTTCTTCACAGGCGTCTGATAACGCTAAAGAAGCCGAGGGCAATGCCAGAAAAGCCAAAAATGCCGTCAGGACCGTGCTGAGCACAATCAATGACCTGCTGGGCCAGCTCGGTAAGACTCTGGTTATTGTCTCAGAAATGTGGAGTATTGATTATGAACCAATTATAGAATAGAGGAATATTTCAGTTCTCCTCTGGCCAATTAACAAGCAGCGTATGATTATTATTATGGCAACTTTACAGGTCAGAGGTAAAGAGGTACCATTACTGCTACACACACACACACACACACACACACTTGTAACACCACTGTATGCTCTTCCAGGCAACATCGATAAGGTGGATCTGAGCAAGCTGAACCAGATCGATAACGCTCTAAAAGACGCCAAGGACAAGATGGCAGGAAGTGAGCTGGACAGGAAGCTGAAGGAGCTGAATGACGTGGCCAAGAGTCAGGAGGACATGATCACCGACTACGACCGGCAGATCCGAGAGATTCGAGCGGACATCGCTAACCTCAACGACATCAAGAACACACTCCCGGAAGGCTGCTTCAACACGCCGTCCCTCGAGCGGCCTTGACCTCCACGCCCGCGCTACGCCCGCCATACACTCCTCAACATCCTCCACCCACTCCACCCACTCCACCGCAACCAAAACAGCCTGGGCTTCCTTTACATGCTTTTACTCGCCTTTTATTTCCTTTTATTAGGTTATCGTTTGTGTTTCTACGAAATCATGTTTTAATTTTTTTGATATGCAGAAATGCTACGTGAAGAGAACTGGCGCTCACCAGCCGTGTGTGTGTGTGTGTGTGCGTACGTGTGTGTGTGTGTGTGTGTGTGTGTGCGTGCGTGTGTGTGTGTGTGTGTGTGTGTGCTATAGCCAGCTTTTAGAGGCCTTGAACCCACATGACTGCACCTCCTCCAGCTCTTCCTCAGATCTTCACCCAGGGGAAGTTGCTGCTTAAGCTAGTGTACATCCTCAGCTAACGCTATCCGCTCTGAGCTAACAGTGAAGGAATCTTGATTTGTTTTGGCCCCTGGTTCTGCTAATGTTTGTCGTCTGCGTGAATACAGTATTTCAGCTCATGTGTATATAACTCGCTCAGTCCCGCATGGCTAATCCAGTGTGTGTGTGTGTGTGTGTGTGTGTGTGTGTGTGTGTGTGTGTGTGTGTGTGTGTGTGTGTTATCTTCAGACGCTGCTGCTTACACAGGATCACATTAACATGAGCTAAACTCAACACTATGCAACTTTGTACATTGGCGTAGCAAGACTTTTATCTGATACACTGGTGCTAATAATTATTTCAAATGTTATATTTTTGTGTGAATGTTTTTTTTTTCTTCTTTTTTATTATAATATAGAGTTGAGGAACTGTTATTTGTGTAAATATGCTTCAATGATTCAGGAACGGCTGATTTGTTAACCTAACCAGCCCACCTCATCGGTTCATTCGTGAGAAACTAAAATCAGCCAAAACTTCTGCATAATATATATAATTATATATATATATATAATATGTTCTGTGGTATAATACGCTTGCCTGTATACACGGCTCAGTGTTGCATCATAGCTCTATCTCTTATTTTATTTGTGGATGGTGATGCGTAATGTCTTGACCCTTTAACTTGTACACCCCTCAATCATGAACACGTCTCTAATATTTCATATTTATCGGATGATTTGCTTGACTTGAGATGGTAAGCTTAATCACGTGTTTATTTAGTGCCTAAACTTGGACATAATCCTCTAAATGTGCATCTTAAGTTGAACGGTTTAGTCTGTTTGACTGCTCAGCTCCAGTCTTACTGAGAGACTGGACTATGGAAAGTGCCACTATAAAACATCAGATATATTCTCTGCCCACTCTACCACTGCGGACATAAGTGCAACACGTACACGGTTATGTATAAAACAGTATTTTTAATTTATAATGTATCAAGTATTTGTGATGTGTTGTTCTACAGTTAGAGTATGTGTTTGCTGCACAAGTCTTTATGTGATCCTTTGGTTCTAGAGCGTGCGATGGGTTCTAAAGCTCAAGGCGTTCATAAACACACTCACAGGACCTGACACACCTCTGCTTGTTACCCTTTTGCCTGTAAATTCGATCGTAACATTTGAATAATAAACAGTGGTTATTACAGGATTCGGCAGTGTGTGTGTGATTCTGCTTCATTTTCACTGTACAAGTGTGTGTGTGTGTGTGTGTGTGTGTGTGTGTGTGTGTGTGTGTGTGTGTGTGTGTGTGTGTGTGTGTGTGTGTGTGTGTGTGTGTGTGTGTGTGTGTGTGTGTGTGTGTGTGTGTGTGTGTGTGTGTGTGTGTGTGTGTGTGTGTGTGTGTGTGTGGGGTGCTCCCTACGTTGTGAGGACAAAATGTCCGCTAGTAATACCACACTCTAAAAAATGCTGGGTTAAAAACAACCCAAGTTGATATGAAAGTGGACTGGGTTTTAGCCCAGTGGTTGTTAAATATTGCCCAACCTGCTGGGTAGTTTTATTTAACCCAACTATTGTTTATAAAATTACTGTATGACTGGCTTAAAATTAACCCAAAATATGTTTAATGAATAATAATTAAACAATAAACATTTATTAATTTGCTTATTAATAAGTGTTCACATTTTGATTATTGTTGTTGCCTGCCTAATTATGTGTCTGATTTTTAATTTCCAACCAATTTGGGTTCATTTTAAGCGAGCCATACAGTAATTTTTAAACAATAGTTGAGTTAAATAAAACTACCCAGCAGGTTGGGCAAACATTCAAAAATCACAACCCGTGCGCTGGGCTTAAACAACCCAATCACTGGGTTAAAACAACCCAATCACTGGGTTAAAACAACCCAATCACTGGGTTAAAACAACCCAACTGCTTGACTAAAACAACCCGTCTGCTGAGTTAAAACAACCCATCCGCTGGGCTAAAGTAATTAGTAATTAGATCAGTAATTTAGTTTATATGGTTAATTTAGTTTAATAATTCGATTTATTTCGATATTTAGTTGATACTTTTTGGAAAATTTACTGGAGGAATGAGCAGAGGAAAGTTCAGCTTTGCCTTCACATTAATAATACAATGGTCACACTTTACAGTAAATTAATGAATAAATACTATAACAAATGAAAGTTAACACATTAATGTTAACATGAGAATTATTATAAAGTGTTACCAATAAAATATACAAAAATAGAACAGCTCATTAAAATTGTATTAATATTTCACATTATTACATTTGACTGTATTTGATGAACTAAATGCAGCCTTGGTGAACATTAGAGATATACTTTTATTAAAAAACTTACTATCCCCAAACTTTTTGAATGATAGTCTATATTTAAATAAAATGGTGACTTTAATAACCCTTAGAAATACATTTTGTAAACTGATTTTGTCTCAGAATTGTCCTCCTCTCGTGTCCTGTGGGTTTCTGGACTTCTGTTGAAGATGATTCTTATATTCATTTATTAAACATTAAACCA
This sequence comes from Gobio gobio, assembly GCF_949357685.1. NCBI lineage: Eukaryota > Metazoa > Chordata > Actinopteri > Cypriniformes > Gobionidae > Gobio > Gobio gobio. The sequence continues at coordinate 1,882,210 of NC_137102.1, read as the reverse complement.
TCTTCAGCAGTCATAAACAGCCTAGCATGCCCTTATTGCTGCACAGGAAATGACACACTCGATGTTGGTCAGTATTACAGAGATCGCTCATGAGACACTATCAGCTCTACACAACATCAGCCCTAGATTAATGAAGGTTCTCCATGACTCATCATCATCATCATCATCATCATCATCATCATCATCATCGGATGCGGTTGCACAGCACACTCCTCAAACTCCATTAGATGTGTTTTTCTCTTCTACAAGAGCCTGAAAGTACAAAATGTCAGCTGGACCCATAATGAACGCATTGTGCCAGTTCTGCTCTTAAAGACTCATTTACATCTGACAGAAGAGACTCTTTAATGTGCTGGAAGTCATGACTCTAAAAAAAGAAATAAAGAGTGTTTTTCTCAGACGATGACCAGACTGAAGAACCATCATGAGCACCATCATCTGCAGAGTTCATCCTTATGGTCATTTGATTAAAGTTTCTGTTTATTGTCATCGCCTCAGAAAGAACAGCTCGCTCTTAAAGTAAAGCTTCTCTCGGCTTTGATGGTTCCACTCCGGTTCTCCACAATAAAGACGCGCTTCTTTGAGAACCGTTTAAAGCTTCTTTGAGAACCGTTTAAAGCTTCTTTGAGAACCGTTTAAAGCTTCTTTGAGAACCGTTTAAAGCTTCTTTGAGAACCGTTTAAAGCTTCTTTGAGAACCGTTTAAAGCTTCTTTGAGAACCATTTAAAGCTTCTTTGAGAACCGTTTAAAGCTTCTTTGAGAACCGTTTAGAGCTTCTTTGAGAACCGTTTAAAGCTTCTTTGAGAACGGTTTAAAGCTTCTTTGAGAACCGTTTAAAGCTTCTTTGAGAACCGTTTAAAGCTTCTTTGAGAACCGTTTAAAGCTTCTTTGAGAACGGTTTAAAACTTCTTTGAGAACCGTTTAGAGCTTCTTTGAGAACCGTTTAAAGCTTCTTTGAGAACGGTTTAAAGCTTCTTTGAGAACCGTTTAGAGCTTCTTTGAGAACCGTTTAGAGCTTCTTTGAGAACCGTTTAAAGCTTCTTTGAGAACCGTTTAGAGCTTCTTTGAGAACCGTTTAAAGCTTCTTTGAGAACCGTTTAAAGCTTCTTTGAGAACCGTTTAAAGCTTCTTTGAGAACCGTTTAGAGCTTCTTTGAGAACCGTTTAAAGCTTCTTTGAGAACCGTTTAAAGCTTCTTTGAGAACCGTTTAGAGCTTCTTTGAGAACCGTTTAGAGCTTCTTTGAGAACCGTTTAAAGCTTCTTTGAGAACCGTTTAAAGCTTCTTTGAGAACCGTTTAAAGCTTCTTTGAGAACCGTTTAGAGCTTCTTTGAGAACCGTTTAAAGCTTCTTTGAGAACGGTTTAAAGCTTCTTTGAGAACCGTTTAGAGCTTCTTTGAGAACCGTTTAAAGCGTCTTTGAGAACGGTTTAAAGCTTCTTTGAGAACCGTTTAGAGCTTCTTTGAGAACCGTTTAAAGCTTCTTTGAGAACCGTTTAAAGCTTCTTTGAGAACCGTTTAAAGCTTCTTTGAGAACCGTTTAAAGCTTCTTTGAGAACCGTTTAAAGCTTCTTTGAGAACCGTTTAAAGCTTCTTTGAGAACCGTTTAAAGCTTCTTTGAGAACCGTTTAGAGCTTCTTTGAGAACCGTTTAAAGCTTCTTTGAGAACCGTTTAGAGCTTCTTTGAGAACCGTTTAAAGCTTCTTTGAGAACGGTTTAAAGCTTCTTTGAGAACCGTTTAAAGCTTCTTTGAGAACCGTTTAAAGCTTCTTTGAGAACCGTTTAAAGCTTCTTTGAGAACGGTTTAAAACTTCTTTGAGAACCGTTTAGAGCTTCTTTGAGAACCGTTTAAAGCTTCTTTGAGAACGGTTTAAAGCTTCTTTGAGAACCGTTTAGAGCTTCTTTGAGAACCGTTTAGAGCTTCTTTGAGAACCGTTTAAAGCTTCTTTGAGAACCGTTTAGAGCTTCTTTGAGAACCGTTTAAAGCTTCTTTGAGAACCGTTTAAAGCTTCTTTGAGAACCGTTTAAAGCTTCTTTGAGAACCGTTTAGAGCTTCTTTGAGAACCGTTTAAAGCTTCTTTGAGAACCGTTTAAAGCTTCTTTGAGAACCGTTTAGAGCTTCTTTGAGAACCGTTTAGAGCTTCTTTGAGAACCGTTTAAAGCTTCTTTGAGAACCGTTTAAAGCTTCTTTGAGAACCGTTTAAAGCTTCTTTGAGAACCGTTTAGAGCTTCTTTGAGAACCGTTTAAAGCTTCTTTGAGAACGGTTTAAAGCTTCTTTGAGAACCGTTTAGAGCTTCTTTGAGAACCGTTTAAAGCGTCTTTGAGAACGGTTTAAAGCTTCTTTGAGAACCGTTTAGAGCTTCTTTGAGAACCGTTTAAAGCTTCTTTGAGAACCGTTTAGAGCTTCTTTGAGAACCGTTTAAAGCTTCTTTGAGAACCGTTTAAAGCTTCTTTGAGAACCGTTTAAAGCTTCTTTGAGAACCGTTTAAAGCTTCTTTGAGAACCGTTTAAAGCGTCTTTGAGAACCGTTTAAAGCGTCTTTGAGAACCGTTTAAAGCGTCTTTGAGAACTGTTTAAAGCTTCTTTGAGAACCGTTTAGAGCTTCTTTGAGAACCGTTTAAAGCTTCTTTGAGAACCGTTTAGAGCTTCTTTGAGAACCGTTTAGAGCTTCTTTGAGAACCGTTTAAAGCTTCTTTGAGAACCGTTTAAAGCGTCTTTGAGAACCGTTTAAAGCTTCTTTGAGAACGGTTTAAAGCTTCTTTGAGAACGGTTTAAAGCTTCTTTGAGAACCGTTTAGAGCTTCTTTGAGAACCGTTTAAAGCTTCTTTGAGAACCATTTAGAGCTTCTTTGAGAACCGTTTAAAGCTTCTTTGAGAACCGTTTAAAGCTTCTTTGAGAACCGTTTAAAGCTTCTTTGAGAACGGTTTAAAGCTTCTTTGAGAACCGTTTAGAGCTTCTTTGAGAACCGTTTAAAGCTTCTTTGAGAACCGTTTAAAGCTTCTTTGAGAACGGTTTAAAGCTTCTTTGAGAACCGTTTAGAGCTTCTTTGAGAACCGTTTAAAGCTTCTTTGAGAACCGTTTAAAGCTTCTTTGAGAACGGTTTAAAGCTTCTTTGAGAACCGTTTAGAGCTTCTTTGAGAACCGTTTAGAGCTTCTTTGAGAACCGTTTAAAGCTTCTTTGAGAACCGTTTAGAGCTTCTTTGAGAACCGTTTAGAGCTTCTTTGAGAACCGTTTAGAGCTTCTTTGAGAACGGTTTAAAGCTTCTTTGAGAACCGTTTAAAGCGTCTTTGAGAACCGTTTAGAGCTTCTTTGAGAACCGTTTAAAGCTTCTTTGAGAACCGTTTAAAGCTTCTTTGAGAACCGTTTAAAGCTTCTTTGAGAACCGTTTAGAGCTTCTTTGAGAACCATTTAAAGCTTCTTTGAGAACGGTTTAAAGCTTCTTTGAGAACCGTTTAGAGCTTCTTTGAGAACCGTTTAAAGCTTCTTTGAGAACCGTTTAAAGCTTCTTTGAGAACCGTTTAGAGCTTCTTTGAGAACCGTTTAAAGCTTCTTTGAGAACCGTTTAGAGCTTCTTTGAGAACCGTTTAAAGCTTCTTTGAGAACCGTTTAGAGCTTCTTTGAGAACCGTTTAAAGCTTCTTTGAGAACGGTTTAAAGCTTCTTTGAGAACCGTTTAGAGCTTCTTTGAGAACCGTTTAAAGCTTCTTTGAGAACCGTTTAAAGCTTCTTTGAGAACGGTTTAAAGCTTCTTTGAGAACCGTTTAGAGCTTCTTTGAGAACCGTTTAAAGCTTCTTTGAGAACCGTTTAAAGCTTCTTTGAGAACCGTTTAGAGCTTCTTTGAGAACTGTTTAGAGCTTCTTTGAGAACCGTTTAGAGCTTCTTTGAGAACGGTTTAAAGCTTCTTTGAGAACCGTTTAAAGCTTCTTTGAGAACCGTTTAGAGCTTCTTTGAGAACCGTTTAAAGCTTCTTTGAGAACCGTTTAAAGCTTCTTTGAGAACCGTTTAAAGCTTCTTTGAGAACAGTTTAAAGCTTCTTTGAGAACGGTTTAGAGCTTCTTTGAGAACCGTTTAAAGCTTCTTTGAGAACCGTTTAAAGCTTCTTTGAGAACCGTTTAAAGCTTCTTTGAGAACCGTTTAGAGCTTCTTTGAGAACCGTTTAGAGCTTCTTTGAGAACCGTTTAAAGCTTCTTTGAGAACCGTTTAGAGCTTCTTTGAGAACCGTTTAAAGCTTCTTTGAGAACCGTTTAGAGCTTCTTTGAGAACCGTTTAGAGCTTCTTTGAGAACCGTTTAAAGCTTCTTTGAGAACCGTTTAGAGCTTCTTTGAGAACCGTTTAGAGCTTCTTTGAGAACCGTTTAGAGCTTCTTTGAGAACCGTTTAAAGCTTCTTTGAGAACCGTTTAGAGCTTCTTTGAGAACCGTTTAAAGCTTCTTTGAGAACCGTTTAAAGCTT